>NW_018744424.1:0-28093 GCF_001683475.1 Chenopodium quinoa | reverse complement strand
ATGTGTTTGACTTTAATTCATATAGCTTTGAAGAATGATTTTGACTTTCATTTGATTCATTAAGCTTTGTTTGAATGTGTTTGACTTTCATTTGATTTTTTGAAGATTTGACTTTCATTTGACTCAAAAAGCTTCATTGCTTTGAAGAATGATTTGACTTTCATTTATGCTTTGTTTTGAATGTGTTTGACTTTCATTAATTAGCTTTAAGAATGCATTTGACTTTCATTTGATTCAAAAATTTGTTTGATTGTGTTTGAGTTTCAATTAGCTTTGAAGAATGCATTTGACTTTTTGACTTTCATTTGATTAATTAGCTTGAAGAATGCATTTTACTTTCATTTGACTTTTGTTTGAATGTGTTTGATTTTCATTCGATCTAATTAGCTTTTAAGAATGCATTTGACTGCATTTTTTGAAGAATGCATTTGACTTTCATTTGGTTCAAAAAACTTTGTTTGAATGTGTTTGACTTTCATTTTATTCAATTATTTGAATGCATTTTAATTTCATTTGATTCAAAAAGCTTGTTTGAATGTGTTTGACTTTCATTATATTCAATTAGCTTTGAAGAATGCATTTGACTTTCATTTGATTTAAAAAGCTTTGTTTGAATGTGTTTGACTTTCATTTGATCAATTAGCTTTGAAGAATGCATTGACTTTCATTTGATTCAAAAAGCTTTGTTTGAATGTGTTTGACTTTAATTCTATTCATATAGCTTTGAAGAATGATTTTGACTTTCATTTGATTCATTAAGCTTTGTTTTGAATGTGTTTGACTTTCATTCGATTCAATTAGCTTTTAAGAATGCATTTGACTTTCATTTGATTCAAAAAGGTTTTTTTGAATGTGTTTGACTTTCATTTGATTCAATTAGCTTTGAAGAATGCATTTGAATTTCATTTTATTCAAAAAGCTTTGTATGAATGCGTTTGACTTTCATTAGTTTCAATTAGCTTTGAAGAATGCAATTGACTTTCATTTGATTCAATTACTTTGAAGAATGCATTTGACTTTCATTTGATTCAAAAAGTTTTGTTTGAATGTGTTTGACTTTCATTTGATCAATTAGCTTTGAAGAATGCATTTGACTTTCATTTGATTCAAAAAGCTTTGTTTGAATGTGTTTGACTTTCATTTGGATCAATTAGCTTTGAAGAATGCATTTGACTTTTATTTGATTCAAAGCTTTGTGTGAATGTGTTTGACTTTCATTTGAAATTAGCTTTGAAGAATGCATTGACTTTCATTTGATCTTTGTTTGAATGACTTTCATGCTTTGAAGAATGATTTGACTTTCATTTGATTCAAAGCTTTGTTTGAATGTGTTTTGACTTTCATTATTCAATTAGCTTTAATGCATTTGACTTTCATTTGATTTTTTGTTTGAATGTGTTTGACTTTCATTTTTTTAGCTTTGAATTTTGGGAAGAATGCATTTGACTTTCATTTGATTCAAAAAGTTTTGTTTGAATGTGTTTGACTTTCATTTGCAATTACTTTGAAGATGCATTTGACTTTCATTTGATTCAAAAAGCTTTGTTTTGAATGTGTTTGACTTTCATTTGTTTCAATTAGCTTTGAAGAATGCATTTGACTTTCATTTGATTTTTTGTTTGAATGTGATTGACATTTGATTAAATTAGGTTTGAAGAATGCATTTTACTTTCATTTGACTCAAAAAGCTTTGTTTGAATGTGTTTGATTTTCATTCGATCTAATTAGCTTTTAAGAATGCATTTGACTTTCATTTATTTCAAAAAGGTTTGTTTGAATGTGTTTGACTTTCATTAGTTTCAATTAGCTTTGAAGAATGCATTTGACTTTCATTTGGTTCAAAAAACTTTGTTTGAATGTGTTTGACTTTCATTTTATTCAATTAGCTTTAAAGAATGCATTTTAATTTCATTTGATTCAAAAAGCTTTGTTTGAATGTGTTTGACTTTCATTATATTCAATTAGCTTTGAAGAATGCATTTGACTTTCATTTGATTTAAAAAGCTTTGTTTGAATGTATTTTGACTTTCATTTGGATCAATTAGCTTTGAAGAATGCATTGACTTTCATTTGATTCAAAAAGCTTTGTTTGAATGTGTTTGACTTTCTATTCATATAGCTTTGAAGAATGATTTTGACTTTCATTTGATTCATTAAGCTTTGTTTTGAATGTGTTTGACTTTCATTCGATTCAATTAGCTTTTAAGAATGCATTTGACTTTCATTTGATTCAAAAAGGTTTGTTTGAATGTGTTTGACTTTCATTTGATTCAATTAGCTTTGAAGAATGCATTTGATTTGAAGAAGAATGCATTTGACTTTCATTTGATTCAAATTTTTGTTTGAATGTGTTTGACTTTCATTTGGATCAATTAGCTTTGAAGAATGCATTTGACTTTCATTTGATTCAAAAAGCTTTGTTTGAATGTGTTTGACTTTCATTTGTTTAATTAGCTTTGAAGAATGCATTTGACTTTCATTTGATTAAAAGTTTTGTTTGAATGTGATTGACATTTGATTAAATTAGGTTTGAAGAATGCATTTTACTTTCATTTGACTCAAAAAGCTTTGTTTGAATGTGTTTGATTTTCATTCGATCTAATTAGCTTTTAAGAATGCATTTGACTTTCATTTATTTCAAAAAGGTTTGTTTGAATGTGTTTGACTTTCATTAGTTTCAATTAGCTTTGAAGAATGCATTTGACTTTCATTTGGTTCAAAAACTTTGTTTGAATGTGTTTGACTTTCATTTTATTCAATTAGCTTTAAAGAATGCATTTTAATTTCATTTGATTCAAAAAGCTTTGTTTGAATGTGTTTGACTTTCATTATATTCAATTAGCTTTGAAGAATGCATTTGACTTTCATTTGATTTAAAAAGCTTTGTTTGAATGTATTTGACTTTCATTTGGATCAATTAGCTTTGAAGAATGCATTGACTTTCATTTGATTCAAAAAGCTTTGTTTGAATGTGTTTGACTTTTTCTATTCATATAGCTTTGAAGAATGATTTTGACTTTCATTTGATTCATTAAGCTTTGTTTTGAATGTGTTTGACTTTCATTCGATTCAATTAGCTTTTAAGAATGCATTTGACTTTCATTTGATTCAAAAAGGTTTGTTTGAATGTGTTTGACTTTCATTTGATTCAATTAGCTTTGAAGAATGCATTTGAATTTCATTTTATTCAAAAAGCTTTGTTGAATGCGTTTGACTTTCATTAGTTTCAATTAGCTTTGAAGAATGCAATTGACTTTCATTTGATTCAATGAAGAATGTTTTGACTTTCATTTGATTCAAAAAGTTTTGTTTGAATGTGTTGACTTTCATTCAATTAGCTTTGAAGAATGCATTTGACTTTCATTTGATTCAAAAAGCTTTGTTTGAATGTGTTTGACTTTCATTCAATTCATTTGACTTTCATTAAAATGACTTTCATTTGCTTTCATTTGACTTTCATTTCAATTTGTTTGAATGTGTTTGACTTTCATTTTTTCAATTAGCTTTGAAGAATGCATTTGACTTTCATTTGACTTTGTTTGAATGTTTTGACTTTCATTTGATCAATTAGCTTTGAAGAATGCATTGACTTTCATTTGATTCAAAAAGCTTTGTTTGAATGTGTTTGACTTTGAAGAATGATTTTGACTTTCATTTGATTCATTAAGCTTTGTTTTGAATGTGTTTGACTTTCATTCGATTCAATTAGCTTTTAAGAATGCATTTCTTTCATTTGATTCAAAAAGGTTTGTTTGAATGTGTTTGACTTTCATTTGATTCAATTAGCTTTGAAGAATGCATTTGAATTTCATTTTATTCAAAAAGCTTTGTATGAATGCGTTTGACTTTCATTAGTTTCAATTAGCTTTGAAGAATGCATTTGAATTTCATTTGATTCAATTACCTTTGAAGAATGCATTTGACTTTCATTTGATTCAAAAAGTTTTGTTTGAATGTGTTTGACTTTCATTTGGATCAATTAGCTTTGAAGAATGCATTTTGACTTTCATTTGATTCAAAAATCTTTGTTTGAATGTGTTTGACTTTCATTTGATTCAATTAGCTTTGAAGAATGCATTTGAATTTCATTTTATTCAAAAAGCTTTGTATGAATGCGTTTGACTTTCATTAGTTTCAATTAGCTTTGAAGAATGCAATTGACTTTCATTTTATTCAAATTACCTTTGAAGAATGCATTTGACTTTCATTTGATTCAAAAAGTTTTTGTTTGAATGTGTTTGACTTTCATTTGGATCAATTAGCTTTGAAGAATGCATTTGACTTTCATTTGATTCAAAAAGCTTTGTTTGAACGTGTTTGACTTTCATTTGGATCAATTAGCTTTGAAGAATGCATTTGACTTTTATTTGATTCATTAAGCTTTGTGTGAATGTGTTTGACTTTCATTTGATTTAATTAGCTTTTAAGAATGCATTTGACTTTCAATTTGATTCAAGAAGGTTTTGTTTGAATGTTTTTGACTTCCATTATTTTCAATTAGCTTTGAAGAATGCATTTGACTTTCATTTGGTTCAAAAAACTTTGTTTGAATGTGTTTGACTTTCATTTTTATTCAATTAGCTTTAAAGAATGCATTTTAATTTCATTTGATTCAAAAAGCTTTGTTTGAATGTGTTTGACTTTCATTATATTCAATTAGCTTTGAAGAATGCATTTGACTTTCATTTGATTTAAAAAAGCTTTGTTCGAATGTATTTTGACTTTCATTTGGATCAATTAGCTTTGAAGAATGCATTGACTTTCATTTGATTCAAAAACCTTTGTTTGAATGTGTTTGACTTTGAGTCTATTCATATAGCTTTGAAGAATGATTTTGACTTTCATTTGATTCATTAAGCTTTGTTTTTGAATGTGTTTGACTTTCATTTGATTCAATTACCTTTGAAGTATGCATTTGACTTTCATTTAACTCAAAAATCTTTGTTTGAATGTGTTTGACTTTAATTCTATTCGTATAGCTTTGAAGAATGATTTTGACTTTCATTTGATTCATTAAGCTTTGTTTTGAATGTGTTTGACTTTCATTCGATTCAATTAGCTTTTAAGAATGCATTTGACTTTCATTTGATTCAAAAAGGTTTGTTTGATTGTGTTTGAATTTCATTTGTTTTCAATTAGCTTTGAAGAATGCATTTGACTTTCATTTGATTAGAAAAGTTTTGTTTGAATGTGATTGACTTTCATTTGATTAAATTAGCTTCGAAGAATGCATTTTACTTTCATTTGACTCAAAAAAGCTTTGTTTGAATGTGTTTGATTTTCATTCGATCTAATTAGCTTTTAAGAATGCATTTTACTTTCATTTGATTCAAAAAGCTTTGTTTGAATGTGTTTGACTTTCATTAGTTTCAATTAGCTTTGAAGAATGCATTTGACTTTCATTTGGTTCAAAAAACTTTGTTTGAATGTGTTTGACTTTCATTTTATTCAATTAGCTTTAAAGAATGCATTTTAATTTCATTTTATTCAAAAAGCTTTGTTTGAATGTGTTTGACTTTCATTATATTCAATTAGCTTTGAAGAATGTATTTGACTTTCATTTGATTTAAAAAGCTTTGTTTTGAATGTATTTGACTTTCATTTGGATCAATTAGCTTTGAAGAATGCATTGACTTTTCATTTGATTCAAAAAGCTTTGTTTGAATGTATTTGACTTTCATTTGGATCAATTAGCTTTGAAGAATGCATTGACTTTCATTTGATTCAAAAAGCTTTGTTTGAATGTGTTTGACTTTAAATTCTATTCATATAGCTTTGAAGAATGATTTTGACCTTCATTTGATTCATTAAGCTTTGTTTTGAATGTGTTTGACTTTCATTTGATTCAATTACCTTTGAAGTATGCATTTGACTTTCATTTGATTCAAAAAGCTTTGTTTGAATGTGTTTGACTTTAATTCTATTCGTATAGCTTTGAAGAATGATTTTGACATTCATTTGATTCATTAAGCTTTGTTTTGAATGTGTTTGACTTTCATTCGATTCAATTAGCTTTTAAGAATGCATTTGACTTTCATTTGATTCAAAAAGGTTTGTTTGATGTGTTTGACTTTCATTTGATTCAATTAGCTTTGAAGAATGCATTTGAATTTCATTTTATTCAAAAAGCTTTGTATGAATGCGTTTGACTTTCATTAGTTTCAATTAGCTTTGAAGAATGCAATTGACTTTCATTTGATTCAATTACCTTTGAAGTATGCATTTGACTTTCATTTGATTCAAAAAGCTTTGTTTGAATGTGTTTGACTTTCATTTGTTTCAATTAGTTTTGAAGAATGCATTTGACTTTCATTTGATTAGAAAAGTTTTGTTTGAATATGATTGACTTTCATTTGATTAAATTAGGTTTGAAGAATGCATTTTACTTTCATTTGACTCAAAAAGCTTTGTTTGAATGTGTTTGATTTTCATTCGATCTAATTAGCTTTTAAGAATGCATTTGACTTTCATTTATTTCAAAAAGGTTTGTTTGAATGTGTTTGACTTTCATTAGTTTCAATTAGCTTTGAAGAATGCATTTGACTTTCATTTGGTTCAAAAAACTTTGTTTGAATGTGTTTGACTTTCATTTTATTCAATTAGCTTTAAAGAATGCATTTTAATTTCATTTGATTCAAAAAGCTTTGTTTAAATGTGTTTGACTTTCATTATATTCAATTAGCTTTGAAGAATGTATTTGACTTTCATTTGATGTAAAAAGCTTTGTTTGAATGTATTTGACTTTCATTTGGATCAATTAGCTTTGAAGAATGCATTGACTTTCATTTGATTCAAAAAGCTTTGTTTGAATGTGTTTTGACTTTAATTCCATTCATATAGCTTTGAAGAATGATTTTGACTTTCATTTGATTCATTAAGCTTTGTTTTGAATGTGTTTGACTTTCATTTGATTCCATTACCTTTGAAGTATGCATTTGACTTTCATTTGATTCAAAAAGCTTTGTTTGAATGTGTTTGACTTTAATTCTATTCGTATAGCTTTGAAGAATGATTTTGACTTTCATTTGATTCATTAAGCTTTGTTTTGAATGTGTTAGACTTTCATTCGATTCAATTAGCTTTTAAGAATGCATTTGACTTTCATTTGATTCAAAAAGGTTTGTTTGAATGTGTTTGACTTTCATTTGATTCAATTAGCTTTGAAGAATGCATTTGAATTTCATTTTATTCAAAAAGCTTTGTATGAATGCGTTTGACTTTCATTAGTTTCAATTAGCTTTGAAGAATGCAATTGACTTTCATTTGATTCAATTACCTTTGAAGAATGCATTTGACTTTCATTTGATTCAAAAAGTTTTGTTTGAATGTGTTTGACTTTCATTTGGATCAATTAACTTTGAAGAATGCATTTGACTTTCATTTGATTCAAAAAGCTTTGTTTGAATGTGTATGACTTTCATTTGATTCAAAAAGCTTTGTTTGAATGTGTATGACTTTCATTTGATTCAATTAGCTTTGAAGAATGCATTTGAATTTCATTTTATTCAAAAAGCTTTGTATGAATGCGTTTGACTTTCATTAGTTTCAATTAGCTTTGAAGAATGCAATTGACTTTCATTTGATTCAATTACCTTTGAAGAATGCATTTGACTTTCATTTGATTCAAAAAGCTTTGTTTGAACGTGTTTGACTTTCATTTGGATCAATTAGCTTTGAAGAATGCATTTGACTTTTATTTGATTCATTAAGCTTTGTGTGAATGTATTTGACTTTCATTTGGATCAATTACCTTTGAAGTATGCATTTGACTTTCATTTGATTCAAAAAGCTTTGTTTGAATGTGTTTGACTTTCATTTGGTTCAATTAGCTTTGAAGAATGCATTTGACTTTCATTTGATTAGAAAAGTTTTGTTTGAATGTGATTGACTTTCATTTGATTAAATTAGGTTTGAAGAATGCATTTTACTTTCATTTGACTCAAAAAGCTTTGTTTGAATGTGTTTGATTTTTATTCGATCTAATTAGCTTTTAAGAATGCATTTGACTTTCATTTATTTCAAAAAGGTTTGTTTTGAATGTGTTTGACTTTCATTAGTTTCAATTAGCTTTGAAGAATGCATTTGACTTTAATTAGGTTCAAAAAACTTTGTTTGAATGTGTTTGACTTTCATTTTATTCAATTAGCTTTAAAGAATGCATTTTAATTTCATTTGATTCAAAAAGCTTTGTTTGAATGTGTTTGACTTTCATTATATTCAATTAGCTTTGTAGAATGTATTTGACTTTCATTTGATTTAAAAAGCTTTGTTTGAATGTATTTGACTTTCATTTGGATCAATTAGCTTTGAAGAATGCATTGACTTTCATTTGATTCAAAAAGCTTTGTTTGAATGTGTTTGACTTTAATTCTATTCATATAGCTTTGAATAATGATTTTGACTTTCATTTGATTCATTAAGCTTTGTTTTGAATGTGTTTGACTTTCATTTGATTCAATTACCTTTGAAGTATGCATTTGACTTTCATTTGATTCAAAAAGCTTTGTTTGAATGTGTTTGACTTTAATTCTATTCGTATAGCTTTGAAGAATGATTTTGACTTTCATTTGATTCATTAAGCTTTGTTTTGAATGTGTTTGACTTTCATTCGATTCAATTAGCTTTTAAGAATGCATTTGACTTTCATTTGATTCAAAAAGGTTTGTTTTAATGTTTTTGACTTTCATTTGATTCAATTAGCTTTGAAGAATGCATTTGAATTTCATTTTATTCAAAAAGCTTTGTATGAATGCGTTTGACTTTCATTAGTTTCAATTAGCTTTGAAGAATGCAATTGACTTTCATTTGATTCAATTACCTTTGAAGTATGCATTTGACTTTCATTTGATTCAAAAAGCTTTGTTTGAATGTGTTTGACTTTCATTTGTTTCAATTAGCTTTGAAGAATGCATTTGACTTTCATTTGATTAGAAAAGTTTTGTTTGAATATGATTGACTTTCATTTGATTAAATTAGGTTTGAAGAATGCATTTTACTTTCATTTGACTCAAAAAGCTTTGTTTGAATGTGTTTGATTTTCTTTCGATCTAATTAGCTTTTAAGAATGCATTTGACTTTCATTTATTTCAAAAAGGTTTGTTTGAATGTGTTTGACTTTCATTAGTTTCAATTAGCTTTGAAGAATGCATTTGACTTTCATTTGGTTCAAAAAACTTTGTTTGAATGTGTTTGACTTTCATTTTATTCAATTAGCTTTAAAGAATGCATTTTAATTTCATTTGATTCAAAAAGCTTTGTTTAAATGTGTTTGACTTTCATTATATTCAATTAGCTTTGAAGAATGTATTTGACTTTCATTTGATTTAAAAAGCTTTGTTTGAATGTATTTGACTTTCATTTGGATCAATTAGCTTTGAAGAATGCATTGACTTTCATTTGATTCAAAAAGCTTTGTTTGAATGTGTTTGATTAATTCTATTCATATAGCTTTGAAGAATGATTTTGACTTTCATTTGATTCATTAAGCTTTGTTTTGAATGTGTTTGACTTTCATTTGATTCAATTACCTTTGAAGTATGCATTTGACTTTCATTTGATTCAAAAAGCTTTGTTTGAATGTGTTTGACTTTAATTCTATTCGTATAGCTTTGAAGAATGATTTTGACTTTCATTTGATTCATTAAGCTTTGTTTTGAATGTGTTTGACTTTCATTCGATTCAATTAGCTTTTAAGAATGCATTTGACTTTCATTTGATTCAAAAAGGTTTGTTTGAATGTGTTTGACTTTCATTTGATTCAATTAGCTTTGAAGAATGCATTTGAATTTCATTTTATTCAAAAAGCTTTGTATGAATGCGTTTGACTTTCATTAGTTTCAATTAGCTTTGAAGAATGCAATTGACTTTCATTTGATTCAATTACCTTTGAAGAATGCATTTGACTTTCATTTGATTCAAAAAGTTTTGTTTGAATGTGTTTGACTTTCATTTGGATCAATTAGCTTTGAAGAATGCATTTCACTTTCATTTGATTCAAAAAGCTTTGTTTGAACGTGTTTGACTTTCATTTGGATCAATTAGCTTTGAAGAATGCATTTGACTTTTATTTGATTCATTAAGCTTTGTGTGAATGTGTTTGACTTTCATTTGATTTAATTAGCTTTTAAGAATGCATTTGACTTTCATTTGATTCAAGAAGGTTTGTTTGAATATTTTTGACTTCCATTATTTTCAATTAGCTTTGAAGAATGCATTTGACTTTCATTTGGATCAAAAAACTTTGTTTGAATTTGTTTGACTTTCATTTTATTCAATTAGCTTTAAAGAATGCATTTTAATTTCATTTGATTCAAAAAGCTTTGTTTGAATGTGTTTGACTTTCATTATATTCAATTAGCTTTGAAGAATGCATTTGACTTTCATTTGATTTAAAAAGCTTTGTTTGAATGTATTTGACTTTCATTTGGATCAATTAGCTTTGAAGAATGCATTGACTTCATATGATTCAAAAAGCTTTGTTTGAATGTGTTTGACTTTAATTCTATTCATATAGCTTTGAAGAATGATTTTGACTTTCATTTGATTCATTAAGCTTTGTTTGAATGTGTTTGACTTTCATCCGATTCAATTAGCTTTTAAGAATGCATTTGACTTTCATTTGATTCAAAAAGGTTTGTTTGAATGTGTTTGACTTTCATTTGATTCAATTAGCTTTGAAGAATGCATTTGAATTTCATTTTATTCAAAAAGCTTTGTATGAATGCGTTTGACTTTCATTAGTTTCAATTAGCTTTGAAGAATGCAATTGACTTTCATTTGATTCAATTACCTTTGAAGAATGCATTTGACTTTCATTTGATTCAAAAAGTTTTGTTTGAATGTGTTTGACTTTCATTTGGATCAATTAACTTTGAAGAATGCATTTGACTTTCATTTGATTCAAAAAGCTTTGTTTGAATGTGTTTGACTTTCATTTGGATCAATTAGCTTTGAAGAATGCATTTGACTTTCATTTGATTCAAAAAGCTTTGTTTGAACGTGTTTGACTTTCATTTGGATCAATTAGCTTTGAAGAATGCATTTGACTTTTATTTGATTCATTAAGCTTTGTGTGAATGTGTTTGACTTTCATTTGATTTAATTAGCTTTTAAGAATGCATTTGACTTTCATTTGATTCAAGAAGGTTTGTTTGAATGTTTTTGACTTCCATTATTTTCAATTAGCTTTGAAGAATGCATTTGACTTTCATTTGGTTCAAAAAACTTTGTTTGAATTTGTATGACTTTCATTTTATTCAATTAGCTATAAAGAATGCATTTTAATTTCATTTGATTCAAAAAGCTTTGTTTGAATGTGTTTGACTTTCATTATATTCAATTAGCTTTGAATAAAGCATTTGACTTTCATTTGATTTAAAAAGCATTGTTTGAATGTATTTGACTTTCATTTGGATCAATTACCTTTGAAGTATGCATTTGACTTTCATTTGATTCAAAAAGCTTTGTTTGAATGTGTTTGACTTTCATTTGTTTTAATTAGCTTTGAAGAATGCATTTGACTTTCATTTGATTAGAAAAGTTTTGTTTGAATGTGATTGACTCTCATTTGATTAAATTAGGTTTGAAGAATGCATTTTACTTTCATTTGACTCAAAAAGCTTTGTTTGAACGTGTTTGATTTTCATTCGATCTAATTAGCTTTTAAGAATGCATTTGACTTTCATTTATTTCAAAAAGGTTTGTTTGAATGTGTTTGACTTTCATTAGTTTCAATTAGCTTTGAAGAATGCATTTGACTTTCATTTGGTTCAAAAAAACTTTGTTTGAATGTGTTTAACTTTCATTTTATTCAATTAGCTTTAAAGAATGCATTTTAATTTCATTTGATTCAAAAAGCTTTGTTTGAATGTGTTTGACTTTCATTATATTCAATTAGCTTTGAAGAATGCATTTGACTTACATTTTATTTAAAAAGCTTTGTTTGAATGTATTTGACTTTCATTTGGATCAATTAGCTTTGAAGAATGCATTGACTTTCATTTGATTCAAAAAGCTTTGTTTGAATGTGTTTGACTTTAATTCTATTCATATAGCTTTGAAGAATGATTTTGACTTTCATTTGATTCATTAAGCTTTGTTTTGAATGTGTTTGACTTTCATTTGATTCAATTACCTTTGAAGTATGCATTTGACTTTCATTTGATTCAAAAAGCTTTGTTTGAATGTGTTTGACTTTAATTCTATTCGTATAGCTTTGAAGAATGATTTTGACTTTCATTTGATTCATTAAGCTTTGTTTTGAATGTGTTTGACTTTCATTCGATTCAATTAGCTTTTAAGAATGCATTTGACTTTTATTTGATTCAAAAAGGTTTGTTTGAATGTGTTTGAATTTCATTTGATTCAATTAGCTTTGAAGAATGCATTTGAATTTCATTTTATTCAAAAAGCTTTGTATGAATGCGTTTGACTTTCATTAGTTTCAATTAGCTTGGAAGAATGCAATTGACTTTCATTTGATTCAATTACCTTTGAAGAATGCATTTGACTTTCATTTGATTCAAAAAGTTTTGTTTGAATGTGTTTGACTTTCATTTGGATCAATTAGCTTTGAAGTATGCATTTGACTTTCATTTGATTCAAAAAGCTTTGTTTGAATGTGTTTGACTTTCATTTGTTTTAATTAGCTTTGAAGAATGCATTTGACTTTCATTTGATTAGAAAAGTTTTGTTTGAATGTGATTGACTTTCATTTGATTAAATTAGCTTCGAAGAATGCATTTTACTTTCATTTGACTCAAAAAAGCTTTGTTTGAATGTGTTTGATTTTCATTCGATCTAATTAGCTTTTAAGAATGCATTTGACTTTCATTTATTTCAAAAAGGTTTGTTTGAATGTGTTTGACTTTCATTTGGATCAATTACCTTTTAAGAATGCATTTGACTTTCATTTGATTCAAAAAGCTTTGTATGAATGTGTTTGACTTTCATTTGTTTCAATTAGCTTTGAAGAATGCATTTGACTTTCATTTGATTAGAAAAGTTTTGTTTGAATGTGATTGACTTTCATTTGATTAAATTAGCTTCGAAGAATGCATTTTACTTTCATTTGACTCAAAAAAGCTTTGTTTGAATGTGTTTGATTTTCATTCGATCTAATTAGCTTTTAAGAATGCATTTGACTTTCATTTATTTCAAAAAGGTTTGTTTGAATGTGTTTGACTTTCATTAGTTTCAATTAGCTTTGAAGAATGCATTTGACTTTCATTTGGTTCAAAAAACTTTGTTTGAATGTGTTTGACTTTCATTTTATTCAATTAGCTTTAAAGAATGCATTTTAATTTCATTTGATTCAAAAAGCTTTGTTAGAATGTGTTTGACTTTCATTATATTCAATTAGCTTTGAAGAATGCATTAGACTTTCATTTGATTTAAAAAGCTTTGTTTGAATGTGTTTGACTTTCATTTGGATCAATTAGCTTTGAAGAATGCATTGACTTTCATTTGATTCAAAAAGCTTTGTTTGAATGTGTTTGACTTTAATTCTATTCATATAGCTTTGAAGAATGATTTTGACTTTCATTTGATTCATTAAGCTTTGTTTTGAATGTGTTTGACTTTCATTCGATTCAATTAGCTTTTAAGAATGCATTTGACTTTCATTTGATTCAAAAAGGTTTGTTTGAATGTGTTTGACTTTCATTTGATTCAATTAGCTTTGAAGAATGCATTTGAATTTCTATTATTCAAAAAGCTTTGTATGAATGCGCTTGACTTTCATTAGTTTCAATTAGCTTTGAAGAATGCAATTGACTTTCATTTGATTCAATTACCTTTGAAGAATGCATTTGAATTTCATTTGATTCAAAAAGTTTTGTTTGAATGTGTTTGACTTTCATTTGGATCAATTAGCTTTGAAGTATGCATTTGACTTTCATTTGATTCAAAAAGCTTTGTTTGAATGTGTTTGACTTTCATTTGTTTTAATTAGCTTTGAAGAATGCATTTGACTTTCATTTGATTAAAAAAGTTTTGTTTGAATGTGATTGACTCTCATTTGATTAAATTAGGTTTGAATAATGCATTTTACTTTCATTTGACTCAAAAAGCTTTGTTTGAATGTGTTTGATTTTCATTCGATCTAATTAGCTTTTAAGAATGCATTTGACTTTCATTTATTTCAAAAAGGTTTGTTTGAATGTGTTTGACTTTCATTTGGATCAATTACCTTTTAAGAATGCATTTGACTTTCATTTGATTCAAAAAGCTTTGTTTGAATGTGTTTGACTTTCATTTGTTTCAATTAGCTTTGAAGAATGCATTTGACTTTCATTTGATTAGAAAATTTTTGTTTGAATGTGATTGACTTTCATTTGATTAAATTAGCTTCGAAGAATGCATTTTACTTTCATTTGACTCAAAAAAGCTTTGTTTGAATGTGTTTGATTTTCATTCGATCTAATTAGCTTTTAAGAATGCATTTGACTTTCATTTATTTCAAAAAGGTTTGTTTGAATGTGTTTGACTTTCATTAGTTTCAATTAGATTTGAAGAATGCATTTGACTTTCATTTGGTTCAAAAAACTTTGTTTGAATGTGTTTGACTTTCATTTTATTCAATTAGCTTTAAAGAATGCATTTTAATTTCATTTGATTCAAAAAGCTTTGTTTGAATGTGTTTGACTTTCATTATATTCAATTAGCTTTGAAGAATGCATTAGACTTTTATTTGATTTAAAAAGCTTTGTTTGAATGTGTTTGACTTTCATTTGGATCAATTAGCTTTGAAGAATGCATTGACTTTCATTTGATTCAAAAAGCTTTGTTTGAATGTGTTTGACTTTAATTCTATTCATATAGCTTTGAAGAATGATTTTGACTTTCATTTGATTCATTAAGCTTTGTTTTGAATGTGTTTGACTTTCATTCGATTCAATTAGCTTTTAAAAATGCATTTGACTTACATTTGATTCAAAAAGGTTTGTTTGAATGTGTTTGACTTTCATTTGATTCAATTAGCTTTGAAGAATGCATTTGAATTTCTATTATTCAAAAAGCTTTGTATGAATGCGCTTGACTTTCATTAGTTTCAATTAGCTTTGAAGAATGCAATTGACTTTCATTTTATTCAATTACCTTTGAAGAATGCATTTGACTTTCATTTGATTCAAAAAGTTTTGTTTGAATGTGTTTGACTTTCATTTGGATCAATTAGCTTTGAAGAATGCATTTGACTTTCATTTGATTCAAAAAGCTTTGTTTGAACGTGTTTGACTTTCATTTGGATCAATTAGCTTTGAAGAATGCATTTGACTTTTATTTGATTCATTAAGCTTTGTGTGAATGTGTTTGACTTTCATTTGATTTAATTAGCTTTTAAGAATGCATTTGACTTTCATTTGATTCAGAAGGTTTGTTTGAATGTTTTTTGACTTCACTATTTTCAATTAGCTTTGAAGAATGCATTTGACTTTCATTTGTTCAATTACCTTTGAAGAATGCATTTGACTTTCATTTGATTCAAAAAGTTTTGTTTGAATGTGTTTGACTTTCATTTGGATCAATTAGCTTTGAAGAATGCATTTGACTTTCATTTGATTCAAAAAGCTTTGTTTGAACGTGTTTGACTTTCATTTGGATCAATTAGCTTTGAAGAATGCATTTGACTTTTATTTGATTCATTAAGCTTTGTGTGAATGTGTTTGACTTTCATTTGATTTAATTAGCTTTTAAGAATGCATTTGACTTTCATTTGATTCAAGAAGGTTTGTTTGAATGTTTTTGACTTCCATTATTTTCAATTAGCTTTGAAGAATGCATTTGACTTTCATTTGGTTCAAAAAACTTTGTTTGAATTTGTATGACTTTCATTTTATTCAATTAGCTATAATGAATGCATTTTAATTTCATTTGATTCAAAAAGCTTTGTTTGAATGTGTTTGACTTTCATTATATTCAATTAGCTTTGAATAATGCATTTGACTTTCATTTGATTTAAAAAGCATTGTTTGAATGTATTTGACTTTCATTTGAATCAATTACCTTTGAAGCATGTATTTGACTTTCATTTGATTCAAAAAGCTTTGTTTGAATGTGTTTGACTTTCATTTGTTTCAATTAGCGTTGAAGAATGCATTTGACTTTTATTTGATTAGAAAAGTTTTGTTTGAATGTGATTGACTTTCATTTGATTAAATTAGCTTCGAAGAATGCATTTTACTTTCATTTGACTCAAAAAGCTTTGTTTGAATGTGTCTGATTTTCATTCGATCTAATTAGCTTTTAAGAATGCGTTTGACTTTCATTTATTTCAAAAAGGTTTGTTTGAATGTGTTTGACTTTCATTAGTTTCAATTAGCTTTGAAGAATGCATTTGACTTTCATTTGGTTCAAAAAACTTTGTTTGAATGTGTTTGACTTTCATTTTATTCAATTAGCTTTAAAGAATGCATTTTAATTTCATTTGATTCAAAAAGCTTTGTTTGAATGTGTTTGACTTTCATTATATTCAATTAGCTTTGAAGAATGCATTTGTTTTTCATTTGATTTAAAAAGCTTTGTTTGAATGTGTTTGACTTTCATTTGGATCAATTAGCTTTGAAGAATGCATTGACTTTCATTTGATTCAAAAAGCTTTGTTTGAATGTGTTTGACTTTAATTCTATTCATATAGCTTTGAAGAATGATTTTGACTTTCATTTGATTCATTAAGCTTTGTTTTGAATGTGTTTGACTTTCATTCGATTCAATTAGCTTTTAAGAATGCATTTGACTTTCATTTGATTCAAAAAGGTTTGTTTGAATGTGTTTGACTTTCATTTGATTCAATTAGCTTTGAAGAATGCATTTGAATTTCATTTTATTCAAAAAGCTTTGTATGAATGCGTTTGACTTTCATTAGTTTCAATTAGCTTTGAAGAATGCAATTGACTTTCATTTGATTCAATTACCTTTGAAGAATGCATTTGACTTTCATTTGATTCAAAAAGTTTTGTTTGAATGTGTTTGACTTTCATTTGGATCAATTAGCTTTGAAGAATGCATTTGACTTTCATTTGATTCAAAAAGCTTTGTTTGAATGTGTTTGACTTTCATTTGATTCAATTAGCTTTGAAGAATGCATTTGAATTTCATTTTATTCAAAAAGCTTTGTATGAATGCGTTTGACTTTCATTAGTTTCAATTAGCTTTGAAGAATGCAATTGACTTTCATTTTATTCAATTACCTTTGAAGAATGCATTTGACTTTCATTTGATTCAAAAAGTTTTGTTTGAATGTGTTTGACTTTCATTTGGATCAATTAGCTTTGAAGAATGCATTTGACTTTCATTTGATTCAAAAAGCTTTGTTTGAACGTGTTTGACTTTCATTTGGATCAATTAGCTTTGAAGAATGCATTTGACTTTTATTTGATTCATTAAGCTTTGTGTGAATGTGTTTGACTTTCATTTGATTTAATTAGCTTTTAAGAATGCATTTGACTTTCATTTGATTCAAGAAGGTTTGTTTGAATGTTTTTGACTTCCATTATTTTCAATTAGCTTTGAAGAATGCATTTGACTTTCATTTGGTTCAAAAAACTTTGTTTGAATTTGTATGACTTTCATTTTATTCAATTAGCTATAAAGAATGCATTTTAATTTCATTTGATTCAAAAAGCATTGTTTGAATGTGTTTGACTTTCATTATATTCAATTAGCTTTGAATAATGCATTTGACTTTCATTTGATTTAAAAAGCATTGTTTGAATGTATTTGACTTTCATTTGGATCAATTACCTTTGAAGTATGCATTTGACTTTCATTTGATTCAAAAAGCTTTGTTTGAATGTGTTTGACTTTCATTTGTTTCAATTAGCGTTGAAGAATGCATTTGACTTTCATTTGATTAGAAAAGTTTTGTTTGAATGTGATTGACTTTCATTTGATTAAATTAGGTTTGAAGAATGCATTTTACTTTCATTTGACTCAAAAAGCTTTGTTTGAATGTGTTTGATTTTCATTCGATCTAATTAGCTTTTAAGAATGCATTTGACTTTCATTTATTTCAAAAAGGTTTGTTTGAATGTGTTTGACTTTCATTAGTTTCAATTAGCTTTGAAGAATGCATTTGACTTTCATTTGGTTCAAAAAACTTTGTTTGAATGTGTTTGACTTTCATTTTATTCAATTAGCTTTAAAGAATGCATTTTAATTTCATTTGATTCAAAAAGCTTTGTTTGAATGTGTTTGACTTTCATTATATTCAATTAGCTTTGAAGAATGCATTTGTTTTTCATTTGATTTAAAAAGCTTTGTTTGAATGTGTTTGACTTTCATTTGGATCAATTAGCTTTGAAGAATGCATTGACTTTCATTTGATTCAAAAAGCTTTGTTTGAATGTGTTTGACTTTAATTCTATTCATATAGCTTTGAAGAATGATTTTGACTTTCATTTGATTCATTAAGCTTTGTTTTGAATGTGTTTGACTTTCATTCGATTCAATTAGCTTTTAAGAATGCATTTGACTTTCATTTGATTCAAAAAGGTTTGTTTGAATGTGTTTGACTTTCATTTGATTCAATTAGCTTTGAAGAATGCATTTGAATTTCATTTTATTCAAAAAGCTTTGTATGAATGCGTTTGACTTTCATTAGTTTCAATTAGCTTTGAAGAATGCAATTGACTTTCATTTGATTCAATTACCTTTGAAGAATGCATTTGACTTTCATTTGATTCAAAAAGTTTTGTTTGAATGTGTTTGACTTTCATTCGGATCAATTAGCTTTGAAGAATGCATTTGACTTTCATTTGATTCAAAAAGCTTTGTTTGAATGTGTTTGACTTTCATTTGATTCAATTAGCTTTGAAGAATGCATTTGAATTTCATTTTATTCAAAAAGCTTTGTATGAATGCGTTTGACTTTCATTAGTTTCAATTAGCTTTGAAGAATGCAATTGACTTTCATTTTATTCAATTACCTTTGAAGAATGCATTTGACTTTCATTTGATTCAAAAAGTTTTGTTTGAATGTGTTTGACTTTCATTTGGATCAATTAGCTTTGAAGAATGCATTTGACTTTCATTTGATTCAAAAAGCTTTGTTTGAACGTGTTTGACTTTCATTTGGATCAATTAGCTTTGAAGAATGCATTTGACTTTTATTTGATTCATTAAGCTTTGTGTGAATGTGTTTGACTTTCATTTGATTTAATTAGCTTTTAAGAATGCATTTGACTTTCATTTGATTCAAGAAGGTTTGTTTGAATGTTTTTGACTTCCATTATTTTCAATTAGCTTTGAAGAATGCATTTGACTTTCATTTGGTTCAAAAAACTTTGTTTGAATTTGTATGACTTTCATTTTATTCAATTAGCTATAAAGAATGCATTTTAATTTCATTTGATTCAAAAAGCATTGTTTGAATGTGTTTGACTTTCATTATATTCAATTAGCTTTGAATAATGCATTTGACTTTCATTTGATTTAAAAAGCATTGTTTGAATGTATTTGACTTTCATTTGGATCAATTACCTTTGAAGTATGCATTTGACTTTCATTTGATTTAAAAAGCTTTGTTTGAATGTGTTTGACTTTCATTTGTTTTAATTAGCGTTGAAGAATGCATTTGACTTTCATTTAATTAGAAAAGTTTTGTTTGAATGTTGATTGACTCTCATTTGATTAAATTAGGTTTGAAGAATGCATTTTACTTTCATTTGACTCAAAAAGCTTTGTTTGAATGTGTTTGATTTTCATTCGATCTAATTAGCTTTTAAGAATGCATTTGACTTTCATTTATTTCAAAAAGGTTTGTTTGAATGTGTTTGACTTTCATTAGTTTCAATTAGCTTTGAAGAATGCATTTGACTTTCATTTGGTTCAAAAAACTTTGTTTGAATGTGTTTGACTTTCATTTTATTCAATTAGCTTTAAAGAATGCATTTTAATTTCATTTGATTCAAAAAGCTTTGTTTGAATGTGTTTGACTTTCATTATATTCAATTAGCTTTGAAGAATGCATTTGACTTACATTTGATTTAAAAAGCTTTGTTTGAATGTATTTGACTTTCATTTGGATCAATTAGCTTTGAAGAATGCATTGACTTTCATTTGATTCAAAAAGCTTTGTTTGAATGTGTTTGACTTTAATTCTATTCATATAGCTTTGAAGAATGATTTTGACTTTCATTTGATTCATTAAGCTTTGTTTTGAATGTGTTTGACTTTCATTTGATTCAATTACCTTTGAAGTATGCATTTGACTTTCATTTGATTCAAAAAGCTTTGTTTGAATGTGTTTGACTTTAATTCTATTCGTATAGCTTTGAAGAATGATTTTGACTTTCATTTGATTCATTAAGCTTTGTTTTGAATGTGTTTGACTTTCATTCGATTCAATTAGCTTTTAAGAATGCATATGACTTTCATTTGATTCAAAAAGGTTTGTTTGAATGTGTTTGACTTTCATTTGATTCAATTAGCTTTGAAGAATGCATTTGAATTTCATTTTATTCAAAAAGCTTTGTATGAATGCGTTTGACTTTCATTAGTTTCAATTAGCTTTGAAGAATGCAATTGACTTTCATTTGATTCAATTACCTTTGAAGAATGCATTTGACTTTCATTTGATTCAAAAAGTTTTGTTTGAATGTGTTTGACTTTCATTTGGATCAATTAGCTTTGAAGTATGCATTTGACTTTCATTTGATTCAAAAAGCTTTGTTTGAATGTGTTTGACTTTCATTTGTTTTAATTAGCTTTGAAGAATGCATTTGACTTTCATTTGATTAGAAAAGTTTTGTTTAAATGTGATTGACTCTCATTTGATTAAATTAGGTTTGAATAATGCATTTTACTTTCATTTGACTCAAAAAGCTTTGTTTGAATGTGTTTGATTTTCATTCGATCTAATTAGCTTTTAAGAATGCATTTGACTTTCATTTATTTCAAAAAGGTTTGTTTGAATGTGTTTGACTTTCATTTGGATCAATTACCTTTTAATGCATTTGACTTTCATTTGATTCAAAAAGCTTTGTTTGAATGTGTTTGACTTTCATTTGTTTCAATTAGCTTTGAAGAATGCATTTGACTTTCATTTGATTAGAAAAGTTTTGTTTGAATGTGATTGACTTTCATTTGATTAAATTAGCTTCGAAGAATGCATTTTATTTTCATTTGACTCAAAAAAGCTTTGTTTGAATGTGTTTGATTTTCATTCGATCTAATTAGCTTTTAAGAATGCATTTGACTTTCATTTATTTCAAAAAGGTTTGTTTGAATGTGTTTGACTTTCATTAGTTTCAATTAGCTTTGAAGAATGCATTTGACTTTCATTTGGTTCAAAAAACTTTGTTTGAATGTGTTTGACTTTCATTTTATTCAATTAGCTTTAAAGAATGCATTTTAATTTCATTTGATTCAAAAATCTTTGTTTGAATGTGTTTGACTTTCATTATATTCAATTAGCTTTGAAGAATGCATTTGTTTTTCATTTGATTTAAAAAGCTTTGTTTGAATGTGTTTGACTTTCATTTGGATCAATTAGCTTTGAAGAATGCATTGACTTTCATTTGATTCAAAAAGCTTTGTTTGAATGTGTTTGACTTTAATTCTATTCATATAGCTTTGAAGAATGATTTTGACTTTCATTTGATTCATTAAGCTTTGTTTTGAATGTGTTTGACTTTCATTCGATTCAATTAGCTTTTAAGAATGCATTTGACTTTCATTTGATTCAAAAAGGTTTGTTTGAATGTGTTTGACTTTCATTTGATTCAATTAGCTTTGAAGAATGCATTTGAATTTCATTTTATTCAAAAAGCTTTGTATGAATGCGTTTGACTTTCATTAGTTTCAATTAGCTTTGAAGAATGCAATTGACTTTCATTTGATTCAATTACCTTTGAAGAATGCATTTGACTTTCATTTGATTCAAAAAGTTTTGTTTGAATGTGTTTGACTTTCATTTCGGATCAATTAGCTTTGAAGAATGCATTTGACTTTCATTTGATTCAAAAAGCTTTGTTTGAATGTGTTTGACTTTCATTTGATTCAATTAGCTTTGAAGAATGCATTTGAATTTCATTTTATTCAAAAAGCTTTGTATGAATGCGTTTGACTTTCATTAGTTTCAATTAGCTTTGAAGAATGCAATTGACTTTCATTTTATTCAATTACCTTTGAAGAATGCATTTGACTTTCATTTGATTCAAAAAGTTTTGTTTGAATGTGTTTGACTTTCATTTGGATCAATTAGCTTTGAAGAATGCATTTGACTTTCATTTGATTCAAAAAGCTTTGTTTGAACGTGTTTGACTTTCATTTGGATCAATTAGCTTTGAAGAATGCATTTGACTTTTATTTGATTCATTAAGCTTTGTGTGAATGTGTTTGACTTTCATTTGATTTAATTAGCTTTTAAGAATGCATTTGACTTTCATTTGATTCAAGAAGGTTTGTTTGAATGTTTTTGACTTCCATTATTTTCAATTAGCTTTGAAGAATGCATTTGACTTTCATTTGGTTCAAAAAACTTTGTTTGAATTTGTATGACTTTCATTTTATTCAATTAGCTATAAAGAATGCATTTTAATTTCATTTGATTCAAAAAGCTTTGTTTGAATGTGTTTGACTTTCATTATATTCAATTAGCTTTGAATAATGCATTTGACTTTCATTTGATTTAAAAAGCATTGTTTGAATGTATTTGACTTTCATTTGGATCAATTACCTTTGAAGATGCATTTGACTTTCATTTGATTCAAAAAGCTTTGTTTGAATGTGTTTGACTTTCATTTGTTTCAATTAGCGTTGAAGAATGCATTTGACTTTTATTTGATTAGAAAAGTTTTGTTTGAATGTGATTGACTTTCATTTGATTAAATTAGCTTCGAAGAATGCATTTTACTTTCATTTGACTCAAAAAGCTTTGTTTGAATGTGTTTGATTTTCATTCGATCTAATTAGCTTTTAAGAATGCGTTTGACTTTCATTTATTTCAAAAAGGTTTGTTTGAATGTGTTTGACTTTCATTAGTTTCAATTAGCTTTGAAGAATGCATTTGACTTTCATTTGGTTCAAAAAACTTTGTTTGAATGTGTTTGACTTTCATTTTATTCAATTAGCTTTAAAGAATGCATTTTAATTTCATTTGATTCAAAAAGCTTTGTTTGAATGTGTTTGACTTTCATTATATTCAATTAGCTTTGAAGAATGCATTTGACTTTCATTTGATTTAAAAAGCTTTGTTTGAATGTGTTTGACTTTCATTTGGATCAATTAGCTTTGAAGAATGCATTGACTTTCATTTGATTCAAAAAGCTTTGTTTGAATGTGTTTGACTTTAATTCTATTCATATAGCTTTGAAGAATGATTTTGACTTTCATTTGATTCATTAAGCTTTGTTTTGAATGTGTTTGACTTTCATTCGATTCAATTAGCTTTTAAGAATGCATTTGACTTTCATTTGATTCAAAAAGTTTTGTTTGAATGTTTTGATTTCATTTGATATTAGCTTTGAGAATGCATTTGACTTTCATTTGATTCAAAAAGCTTTGTTTGAATGTGTTTGACTTTCATTTGATTCAATTAGCTTTGAAGAATGCATTTGAATTTCATTTTATTCAAAAAGCTTTGTATGAATGCGTTTGACTTTCATTAGTTTCAATTAGCTTTGAAGAATGCAATTGACTTTCATTTTATTCAATTACCTTTGAAGAATGCATTTGACTTTCATTTGATTCAAAAAGTTTTGTTTGAATGTGTTTGACTTTCATTTGGATCAATTAGCTTTGAAGAATGCATTTGACTTTCATTTGATTCAAAAAGCTTTGTTTGAACGTGTTTGACTTTCATTTGGATCAATTAGCTTTGAAGAATGCATTTGACTTTTATTTGATTCATTAAGCTTTGTGTGAATGTGTTTGACTTTCATTTGATTTAATTAGCTTTTAAGAATGCATTTGACTTTCATTTGATTCAAGAAGGTTTGTTTGAATGTTTTTGACTTCCATTATTTTCAATTAGCTTTGAAGAATGCATTTGACTTTCATTTGGTTCAAAAACTTTGTTTGAATTTGTATGACTTTCATTTTATTCAATTAGCTATAAAGAATGCATTTTAATTTCATTTGATTCAAAAAGCTTTGTTTGAATGTGTTTGACTTTCATTATATTCAATTAGCTTTGAATAATGCATTTGACTTTCATTTGATTTAAAAAGCATTGTTTGAATGTATTTGACTTTCATTTGGATCAATTACTTTGAAGTATGCATTTGACTTTCATTTGATTCAAAAAGCTTTGTTTGAATGTGTTTGACTTTCATTTGTTTTAATTAGCGTTGAAGAATGCATTTGACTTTCATTTATTAGAAAAGTTTTGTTTGAATGTGATGACTTCATTTGATTAAATTAGGTTTGAAGAATGCATTTTGACTTTCATTTGACTCAAAAAGCTTTGTTTGAATGTGTTTGATTTTCATTCGATCTAATTAGCTTTTAAGAATGCATTTGACTTTCATTTATTTCAAAAAGGTTTGTTTGAATGTGTTTGACTTTCATTAGTTTCAATTAGCTTTGAAAGAATGCATTTGACTTTCATTTTGGTTCAAAAAACTTTGTTTGAATGTGTTTGACTTTCATTTTATTCAATTAGCTTTAAAGAATGCATTTTAATTTCATTTGATTCAAAAAGCTTTGTTTGAATGTGTTTGACTTTCATTACTGATTCAATTAGCTTTGTTAAGAATGCATTTGACTTTCATTTGATTCAAAAAAGCTTTTTGTTTTTGAATGTGTTTGACTTTCATTTGGATCGAATTAGCTTTGAAGAATGCATTTGACTTTCATTTGATTCAAAAAGCTTTGTTTGAATGTGTTTGACTTTCATTTGATTCAATTAGCTTTGAAAGAATGCATTTGAATTTCATTTTATTCAAAAAGCTTTGTATGAATGCGTTTGACTTTCATTAGTTTCAATTAGCTTTGAAGAATGCAATTGACTTTCATTTTATTCAATTACCTTTGAAGAATGCATTTGACTTTCATTTTGATTCAAAAAGTTTTGTTTGAATGTGTTTGACTTTCATTTGGATCAAATTAGCTTTGAAGAATGCATTTGACTTTCATTTGATTCAAAAAGCTTTGTTTTGAACGTGTTTGACTTTCATTTGGATCAATTAGCTTTGAAGAATGCATTTGACTTTTATTTGATTCATTAAGCTTTGTGTGAATGTGTTTGACTTTCATTTGATTTAATTAGCTTTTAAGAATGCATTTGACTTTCATTTGATTCAAGAAGGTTTGTTTGAATGTTTTTGACTTCCATTATTTTCAATTAGCTTTTGAAGAATGCATTTGACTTTCATTTTGGTTCAAAAACTTTGTTTGAATTTGTATGACTTTCATTTTATTCAATTAGCTATAAAGAATGCATTTTAATTTCATTTGATTCAAAAAGCTTGTTTGAATGTGTTTGACTTTCATTATATTCAATTAGCTTTGAATAAATGCATTTGACTTTCATTTGATTTAAAAAGCATTGTTTGAATGTATTTGACTTTCATTTGGATCAATTACCTTTGAAGTATGCATTTGACTTTCATTTGATTCAAAAAGCTTTGTTTGAATGTGTTTGACTTTCATTTGTTTCAATTAGCGTTGAGAATGCATTTGACTTTCATTTGATTAGAAAAGTTTTGTTTGAATGTGATTGACTTTCATTTGATTAAATTAGGTTTGAAGAATGCATTTTACTTTCATTTGACTCAAAAAAGCTTTGTTTGAATGTGTTTGATTTTCATTCGATCTAATTAGCTTTTAAGAATGCATTTGACTTTCATTTATTTCAAAAAGGTTTGTTTGAATGTGTTTGACTTTCATTAGTTTCAATTAGCTTTGAAGAATGCATTTGACTTTCATTTGGTTTCAAAAAACTTTGTTTGAATGTGTTTGACTTTCATTTTATTCAATTAGCTTTAAAGAATGCATTTTAATTTCATTTGATTCAAAAAGCTTTGTTTGAATGTGTTTGACTTTCATTATTTCAATTAGCTTTGAAGAATGCATTTGACTTTCATTTGATTTAAAAAGCTTTGTTTGAATGTGTTTGACTTTCATTTGGATCAATTAGCTTTGAAGAATGCATTGACTTTCATTTGATTCAAAAAGCTTTGTTTGAATGTGTTTGACTTTAATTTCTATTCATATAGCTTTGAAGAATGATTTTGACTTTCATTTGATTCATTAAGCTTTGTTTTGAATGTGTTTGACTTTCATTCGATTCAATTAGCTTTTAAGAATGCATTTGACTTTCATTTGATTCAAAAAGTTTTGTTTGAATGTGTTTGACTTTTTCATTTTGGGACTTCAATTAGCTTTTGAAAGAATGCATTTGACTTTCATTTGATTCAAAAAGTTTGTTTGAATGTGTTTGACTTTCATTTGATTCAATTAGCTTTGAAGATGCATTTGAATTTCATTTTATTCAAAGCTTTGTATGAATGCGTTTTGACTTTCATTAGTTTCATTAGCTTTGAAGAATGCAATTGACTTTCATTTTATTCAATTACCTTTGAAGAATGCATTTGACTTTCATTTGATTCAAAAAGTTTGTTTGAATGTGTTTGACTTTCATTTGGATCAATTAGCTTTGAAGAATGCATTTGACTTTCAATTTGATTCAAAAAAGCTTTGTTTGAACGTGTTTGACTTTCATTTGGATCAATTAGCTTTGAAGAATGCATTTGACTTTTATTTGATTCATTAAGCTTTGTGTGAATGTGTTTGACTTTCATTTGATTTAATTAGCTTTTAAGAATGCATTTGACTTTCATTTGATTCAAGAAGGTTTGTTTGAATGTTTTTGACTTCCATTATTTTCAATTAGCTTTGAAGATGCATTTGACTTTCATTTGGTTCAAAAAACTTTGTTTGAATTTGTATGACTTTCATTTTATTCAATTAGCTATAAAGAATGCATTTTAATTTCATTTGATTCAAAAAGCTTTGTTTGAATGTGTTTGACTTCATTATATTCAATTAGCTTTTGAATAATGCATTTGACTTTCATTTGATTTAAAAAGCATTGTTTGAATGTATTTGACTTTCATTTGGATCAATTACCTTTGAAGTATGCATTTGACTTTCATTTGATTCAAAAAGCTTTGTTTGAATGTGTTTGACTTTCATTTGTTTCAATTAGCGTTGAAGAATGCATTTGACTTTCATTTGATTAGAAAAGTTTTGTTTGAATGTGATTGACTTTCATTTGATTAAATTAGCTTCGAAAGAATGCATTTTACTTTCATTTGACTCAAAAAAGCTTTGTTTGAATGTGTTTGATTTTCATTCGATCTAATTAGCTTTTAAGAATGCATTTTGACTTTCATTTATTTCAAAAAGGTTTGTTTGAATGTGTTTGACTTTCATTAGTTTCAATTAGCTTTGAAGAATGCATTTGACTTTCATTTGGTTCAAAAAACTTTGTTTGAATGTGTTTGACTTTCATTTTATTCAATTAGCTTTAAAGAATGCATTTTAATTTCATTTGATTCAAAAAGCTTTGTTTGAATGTGTTTGACTTTCATTATATTCAATTAGCTTTGAAGAATGCATTTGACTTTCATTTGATTTAAAAAGCTTTGTTTGAATGTGTTTGACTTTCATTTGGATCAATTAGCTTTGAAGAATGCATTGACTTTCATTTGATTCAAAAAAGCTTTGTTTGAATGTGTTTGACTTTAATTCTATTCATATAGCTTTGAAGAATGATTTTTGACTTTCATTTGATTCATTAAGCTTTGTTTGAATGTGTTTGACTTTCATTCGATTCAATTAGCTTTTAAGAATGCATTTGACTTCATTTTGATTCTTTGTTTGAATGTGTTTGACTTTCATTTGGATCAATTAGCTTTGAAGAATGCATTTGACTTTCATTTGATTCAAAAAGCTTTGTTTGAATGTGTTTGACTTTCATTTGATTCAATTAGCTTTGAAGAATGCATTTGAATTTCATTTATTCAAAAGCTTTGTATGAATGCGTTTGACTTTCATTAGTTTCAATTAGCTTTGAAGAATGCAATTGACTTTCATTTTATTCAATTACCTTTGAAGAATGCATTTGACTTTCATTTGATTCAAAAAGTTT
>NW_018744423.1:0-25702 GCF_001683475.1 Chenopodium quinoa | reverse complement strand
CGCCGAAGTCAAAAAATTACTTGATGCAGGTTCATTCGGCAATGTTACTTCCCAGATTGGGTTGCAAATGTGGTGCTTGTTAAAAAGCCGAATGGCACCTGGCGAATGTGTGTAGACTACACAGACTTGAACAAGGCGTGCCCCAAAGACAGTTACCCTCTGCCTAAAATTGATAACCTGGTCGACTCAACAGCCGGCCATGCCTTGATGAGTTTTATGGACGCCTATTCTGGTTTTCATCAAATTCCTTTATGGAAGAAAGATCAGGAGAAGACGGCCTTCGTCACTGATCAGGGATTATACTGTTACACGGTCATGCCGTTTGGTCTTAAGAATGCCCCGGCTACCTTCCAACGAATGATAAACACAGTGTTCTTTGATCAGATTGGGAGAAACGTCGAGGCATACATTGATGATATGATTGTCAAGACTAAACTTCAGAAAGATCATCTGACGGACCTCCGAGAAACTTTCGCCACACTCAGGCGGCACCATGTCATGCTCAATCCCAAGAAATGTGTATTTGGAGTTGAGTCTGGGAAATTTCTCGGATTCCTTATCAACCAGAGAGGAATAGAGGCGAACCCTGAGAAGGTACAGGCGGTCATTGACATGCAGTCGCCTCGTACCGTCCGAGAGGTTCAGAAGTTAACAGGTTGTCTGGCGGCCTTGGGAAGATTCCTAAGCCGATCAGGCGACAAATGCCTATACTTTTTCCAGGCAATTAAGAAAAAGGCAAGGTTTGAATGGGGGCCGGATGCTGAGGCCGCCTTCCAGAAATTAAAGGTTCACTTGCATTCCTTGCCGAGGCTGGTCAGCCCTTTGCCCAAAGAAAATCTCTACATGTACCTGGCCGTCTCTGATCATGCGTTAAGCGCTGTGCTCCTTGCTGAAAGGGACGGCTGTCAACTCCCGGTCTACTTTGTCAGTCACGTACTGAAAAATGCCGAGTTGAGGTATCCCCTAGTGGAGAAATTTGGTCTTGCACTCTTCATGGCTGTTAAAAAATTGAAGCCCTACTTTTGGCACATGCAGTCGTCGTGTATACCGACCAACCGATCAAGCGGCCCCTTACCACCATGGAGTCGTCCGGACGAATGATCAAATGGGCCATAGAAATACAGAGTCTCGAAGTTACTTTCGAGCCTAGAAAAGCAGTGAAGGGGCAAGCCTTTGCTGACTTTATTGTAGAGAGACTCGTCCTCCTGACTCTCAAGTTCCAGACCAAGTCTGGAAGGTATATGTGGACGGAAGCTCTACTTCAAACGGTTGTGGAGCAGGCGTCGTATGTCAATCTCCAGAGGGCGACAGGTTCGAGTATGCTCTACGCTTCAGTTTCAGGCTTCAAACAATGAGGCAGAATATGAAGCTTTACTAGCCGGGATCCGCATGTGTAAGGCGGCAGGGGCAAGAAAATAGACGCCTGTTCTGATTCACAATTGATAGTGAGTCAGTACAACGGCGAATACGAAGCAACACATCCGGCCATGATCAAGTATTTACAGGCGGTCCGACAAGCAGTCGGCTCCCTTGAGGATTTCCATCTGATCCAAGTGCCGAGATCAGAAAACAACCAGGCAGATGCACTTTCGAAATTAGCATCATCCGCCTCCTCCGATACTCCTCGAACTGTTTTTTGGGAAGTAATGGAGAAGAGAAGCATCGAGGAAAATCCTATTGGAATCCTAGACAGAAGCTCAACCTGGATGGATTCAATCAGGGCATATCTGACAAACGGTACACTGCCGGATGATCCTCAACAG
The DNA here is from genome assembly GCF_001683475.1 of Chenopodium quinoa. Lineage (NCBI taxonomy): Eukaryota > Viridiplantae > Streptophyta > Magnoliopsida > Caryophyllales > Amaranthaceae > Chenopodium > Chenopodium quinoa. The sequence goes on along the minus strand of NW_018744423.1, from coordinate 23,939 downwards.
GCGGCAGCACTGAAAAAACGAGCCTCCTGTTTTGAAATGATACAGGGAGAACTTCACAAGAGGGGGCACCTTCAACCCTTCTTAAAGTGTGTTACTCCTGAAAAGGGACGAGAGATACTAGATGATCTTCACTCTGGTTTCTGTGCTTCCCATATAGGTGGTAGGATGCTTGCTCAAAGGGCAAGACGGCAGGGCTACTTTTGGCCTACTTTGGAAGCGGATGCAATGGAGATGGTGAAAAAATGTGACAAGTGCCAAAGGTTTGGCAAATTAATTCACCGTCCGGCTACTGACCTCACTACCATTCACAGCCCACTGCCGTTTGCTAAGTGGGCATGGACATTCTGGGTCCATATACGCCTGCTACAGGCGGCAGAAGGTATATACTTGTTGCCGTTGACTACTTCACTAAATGGGTAGAGGCGGAGGCTGTAAAGGGAATCAAGACGAAAGATGTAATTTCATTCATTTGGAAAAACGTCATCACTCGGTTCGGGGTTCCCATGTCTATGGTTTTTGATAATGGTCCCCAATTTGAGACGCCTGTTCTCAAAAGCTGGTTGGGAGACCAAGGAATTGCACATTACTTTTGCATCTGTCGGCCGTCCACAAAGCAAACGGCCAGGTAGAAGCCTTTAATAAAATCATCTCAGACGGTCTCAAGAAAAAGATTGAACGAGCAGGCGGCCTATGGGCAGATGAACTACCACATGTTCTCTGGGCCATTAGGACGACTGAAAAAGGGGCGACTGGAGAAACTCCATTCCTCCTAACTTATGGTGCAGAAGCTGTTCTTCCAATAGAACACTACGAGCCGACTCTTCGAGTAATGCTATATGACGAAGAGGCAAACTGGGAAGCTATGCGCCTGGCATTAGACTCACTTCCTGAAAAGAGGGGCAATGCTGTTTTTGCGCCATGAGATCTATCGCCTGAGAATGACTAGATCATACAACAAAAAGTACACAGGCGTCCACTCAAAGTAGGGGACTTTGTACTTAGAAAAATGGAAGCAGTTGGTAGGGCTAATGAGTCTGGCAAACTAACTCCCAACTGGGAAGGACCCTACCGAATCTATGAGGAAGTCAGGGACGGTACCTACCGTCTGGAAACACCAGACGGACAACCGTTGCCTCGAACTTGGAATGTAGATAACCTTAAAAAATATTTCTTCTGAATGATGTAAAGTAAAGAGCTACTTAATAAAGTTTGCACTTACTATTCAATTTTGTATTATGAGGGGCATGCCGTCTGTACCTTTACAGTCGGCTACTCTCCATTGAGTTTTTCACTCTATCTTCAGAGGGGCATGCCGTCTGTTCCTTTACAGTCGGCTATCTCCATTGAGTATTTTACTCACAATACTTAGCTAAAAAGATTAGGGCCTGGCCGACCCTGTGCCTAACAGGCGGCTACCCTTCTTTTACTTAGCACCTACGTTCACCAAGAACTTACCAAGGCCACCGGCCGAATGATCAGACCAGGCGCCAAGCCAACTGATCAAATCTACAAAACTAATTCGACCTGTCCCAACATCATAGCAGGCGTCCGACGGCATCCCTCCGGATGAAATTCGTCGCAGAGAGCAGCTCCCTTTTGGGTGGAACATTGTTCTATAAACTAATTACACGACACCTATACGACTGTCCCCAAGGGCAACCACGTAGCCGTTTTTGAGACAAGGATAACTCTATCACTAACCAAACCAGTGGTAGCAGTTGACATCTGAGTCAGATGACCGCCTGTATTACTTGGGATAAATGCAGGGGGTACCTATTGAGTTAATAGCCAACAAACATTGGCGAATCAAGGGGTCTAGCCGGCCTACGCCGCCTGGTACCTCTACTTCTCAAACAAAAGTGACGGCGACTGAGTAACTCCAAAGTTAACTCATAGTCACTCCTTCAAATTGGGTATGGAATCTAAAAGTTTGAGTCGTCCGCCTGTTTTAAACAAACAAGGGAACTCGAACCCCTATTCCTACTGGATAACCTATTGAGTTATTAGCCAACAAACATTGGTGAATCAAGGGGTCTAGCCGGCCTACGCCGCCTGATACCTCTACTACTCAATCAAGATTGTGACGAAGACTAAGTAACTCCTATGTTAACTTAATAGTCACTCAAACTTAGTATGGAGCCTAAAAGGTATGAGTCGTCCACTTGTTTTTAATAAACAAAGGCTCTCAACCAATACTCTTGCTAGGTTAACAAATAACGAGTTAAAAGCCAACATTGGCAATAAAGGGAAACAACCGGTACCCGCCGCTTGTTTTCCTACTTAATTCCTTGGCTACTAGGTAATTCTATTTACTTGGTCAAATTGAATAAAGAGTTCGAATACCGATTGATTAAATGGCCGACTGATCATCTATCCTGGAAACAGACAACCAGTCGTCCAGGGGCATAGGCGGCATACTTACTATTTGTACCTGTCTTAACGTTCGGCCATACACAACAGTCGGTCTAGTGAACAAATTAAAAATACTTAGACAAATTTGAACCAAAACAAAAATTTGATTAAAAATGAGCCGGCCATTAAAGACCAGCAGAATATTCAAAACCCCGGCCCCCTGGCCGGGTAATTACAAAGCAAACGGCACGCAGGCCGTGAAAAGAAAAAATACTTAAAAAGCTTAAGAAGGGGGCAGTTCAGTATCAGCAGCAGCCGCCTGGTCAGCACTCTTCTTGCTGGACTCGGCCTTAGCTGCACCATCTTTTGATGCCTTACCCCCAAGTGGCACAAGCGCCACAACCGGCTCTTCCTCCTCCAACGCACCATCCAACGCCTCTTCTTCAGCAGCCGCCAGGATCTGTTGATTATATATTTCCGAACACTGGCGGTACGTTCTTTCCCATGAGGCAAAGTCGGCACTGGGGAACAGTCGTTCCCAGGTCATGCGTTGGATTTGAGCGGAGTCTTCCACCATCTCCCGGACGAGCTCTTGTTTCTCTTGCTCGGCCTTATCCGAGAGCTCTTGGGTAAGACTCTTCTCTTGGTTCACCAGGCGCTCTTTTACGTTGGCCAAAGATTTCTCCATGGCTTCGTAAGAGTGCATTTTTTGGCGAAGAGGTTTCAGCTCGGCTTTAAGGTTGGTGACGGTCCCCTCCAGCTCGTCAACCTTCTTTTGGGCCGCCTCTAGCTGAGCCCGAACAGCGGCGGTCGCCTGCGCCTGATAATAAAGAAGATCAATGGTCAGTACTTCATTTTGGGCAATTTGAAACATTGCCTTATCACAGCTTGAGGCGGCCATAGCCTTTGCGGCCTTTACCTCTTTGTTTTTCGATCAATCGGCTTGCGAAGGCTGTTGACTCGGAGCAGGGCCTAAGTACAAAGAAAAACAGGCGTCAGTTTCCAGATAAAAAGTTAACAGGCGTCCTAGAACTCAAAAGCTCAAAAATATACTAAGTATACCTCAGCAAGGACCCCTGAAATTCCATCAAGGTCAAGGGTGCCGGCACCCCTGACCGCCTCCCTGTCAGATGGAGGAACTACTTTAACCATTGACTTGGCTACCTTGACCAAGTCAAGTCCCTGGGGGCCGGCTGCATTAAGTAAAAGGATAAAACAAGTTAGACCTAATCAAGAAGGAAGCAAGGGTAAGCTTTACAATTGAGTGTCCATACATCTAGGCGGCCCCGCCTGGGTTTTTGAAGAAGTGGCCGGCTGCTTCTCAGCCGCCACTGTTTTCCTGGAAGACCCAGGAGAGCTTGCAACAGTCGTCCTCCGGGCCTTGGGGTCCGGCTGTTGCGAGGAAGAAGCCCTTGGAGTGCCAGACTGAAAACAAAAAGAGTTAGTATATGCATAAGACGACTAAAAGGGGAAGAGTTTTCAAAGCTTACCAAGGGTGCCTCCTTGTTGGGGAGTCGGCATACGACTGCTTCATTAGCGAGACCCGCAGCATGGCCGCCGCAGTCTTAGATGCTGTTATTTTACTCATGGCGTCAGCTGCAAGAAATAAGCAGCAAAGTTAGTAAAAATCCCAAGTAAACAAGGCGTGAAAAAACAGAGTATTCGTCAGGCCGGCTACCTCTAGAGCACCGACTGCCGAGGCCACAGGCGGCCAAAAAGTACTCGTCATAGAGCCACTTGAAGCTCGGGACGCAGTTTAGGGGTACTTGCTCTCGTACCCCTGAAGTAGAGTTCACCCTAGTCTCTACTTTGAAGAGTCCTTTGTCTAGGATCTCTTTTTTAGCCTTTGGGGAACAGGCGGCATGCTGCGGCCGCCTGCGAGAAGAGGCGGATCCCTATTCCACTTGTTAAAGCGTTTGTTCAGCTCCGTGTCTGAACCCTCGATAATAAGGAAGGTGTTCCGCCAATCCTTCCATTTGTTTGCCTTACCTCTAGTCATGAGGTAACCCCTATGGCTTGTTAATTGATACCAGCCGGTACCTCCCGACTTAGGGGTCCGGCTGAGATAGTTCATATGGGCGAAAGCCTCAAAGCTTGGCTCCACCCCGTTCAGTTCGCACCCGGCCACATAGCCGAGTACGTTTACCCAAGAGTTGGGGGCTAACTGCCATAACCCCAGATCATACCCATCTAAAATCCGCTGAACAGCCGGATGTAATGGAAGCGTAGTCCAGCTTTGATGGCCGCCACATAGCAGCCAAAGCAGCCGTCACCATAGCTGGTACCAGCCGGCCAGACGACAGTATCTTCTGGATCCGGCACAAACAGTAAAAACTCCGGGCCCATTTTGTGGTTAGCAATAAAGCTCGCCACGTTGTCTTGCATGGTGCGATCCGGCCCCGGGGTACCCTGCAAGTAGTAGGGGGCGTTTTCCTCTCTGTAAGAGGCGGACGGCTCCGCCCAATTGTCCCCCTTCTCAACTGCATGAGAACGTCTCGCCTCTTGTAGGCGGCTATGTTTTCTTCTGAGCCAGGAGAACTGTGGCCAGAAAGAACTGGACTCAGACTCGTCCTCTGACGAGTCCGAAGAGGACGACTCCTCCCCTCTCTAGAGGGGCCCGCCTCCTCTCCCTTAGAAGGAGCAGAAGGAAAAATTAGACATGTCCACGGTAAGATGGGAAGGGAACACCTTGGTCCCTCTCTCAGAACTGTCGGCTTGACAGTCGCCTCGTTCTACATCTGGCGCCTGGTCAGATGTTTCACTAAGGAGCACCCTTGGAGGAGCCGTCTGAGTTTGATATCATAGCAGTCTTTTTTGTTCTGGCCATCACGTTCTGCATAGACACAGATACAGTCGGACTTTGTATAAAGGGCAAAGATGGTCCAGAAAAGGGCAGGCGGCACTCCTAGTCCTAGATTCAGCCGTCCCCGGTGACCGGCCTTATCACTAACTTAGGGCGTGTCGTGTGCTTCCATGGTGCCATTTCAAAAAATAAAAAGAAAATTAAGAGTAAGAGAACTAAGTTTACCTGAACGAGTGACGGTTGATGAAGTCCTGAAAGTTCGGGTCAGTCGGCTTGTCAGAACAGGCGGTAGGCAGAAAGGTCCGAAATGTCAGAGCAAGTTCAGGGGTCCGAATGTTCTCGCAAAGTTCTCAAATGTGAAAATGACCGAAGTCAGCACTTCTTTTATAGGCAAAGTGAGAAGGCGAAGGGTCGCTTCCAAATTCAAAATTTGGGCGGGAAAATCTCTCGGCCGTTTGCAAGGTGACACCTGTAACAGGCCGTCGCCTGTCACCGTGCGACACCTGTCACAGGCGACACGTGACCAGTCACATGCCACCTGTGAGGGGCAAATGATTAGGGGATTTTTATCCACCAATCACCGTCTGACAAGTGGACCAACCAGGTTCCGCCACGTGTCCTTCACTAAGGCCAACAGGAGCCTGCCACGTGTCAGTCACAGATACGTCCTCTACGGACCACTTAAGACACGCCACGTGTCCGCCCATGCCAAATGGGAAAACCGGCCATCAAGGCCCAGTCCAGTCTAGAGGCCCGGTCAGCCCTAGGTTTACCTTAAACCTAGAGAGTTGCACGCTTCTCAAGGCTATAAATACTCGATTAATCCTCATTAATCACAGAATCGAATAATCAAGAGATCAAGCAGAGAAGAACAGAGTTATTAACAACCGGCTAATCTCGCTAACAACGCAGATTACCAACACTAAGCACTCTCACCTGGAGAGATCTCATTACTTTATTTCTGTATTAATTACTCCTTAATCAGGTACTAACTTGACCGTTGGAGGCGGAGCTCTCAGGAGTCTCCGTTATTTTGCAGGTACAGGCGTCCGGTTCCAGTCTCGGAATTGTAACTCTCCCGCAGGACATCAGAAAACCCCGAAACACAAACCTTTTGAATCAAATGAAAGTCAAATGCAGTCTTAAAAGCTAATTGAATCGAATGAAAGTCAAACACATTCAAACAAAGCTTAATGAAAAATAAAAGTCAATTGCATTCTTCAAAGCTAATTGAAACTAATGAAAGTCAAACGCATTCATACAAAGCTTTTTGAATAAATGAAATTCAAATGCATTCTTCAAAGCTAATTGAATCAAATGAAAGTTAAACACATTCAAACAAATCTTTTTGAATCAAATGAAAGTCAAATGCATTCTTAAAAGCTAATTGAATCGAATGAAAGTCAAACACATTCACACAAAGCATCAAATGAAAGTCAAAATCATTCTTCAAAGCTATATGAATAAATTAAAGTCAAACACATTCAAACAAAGCTTTTTGAATCAAATGAAAGTCAATGCATTCTTCAAAGCTAATTGATCCAAATGAAAGTCAAATACATTCTAACAAAGCTTTTTAAATCAAATGAAAGTCAAATGCATTCTTCAAAGCTAATTGAATAATGAAAGTCAAACACATTCAAAAAAAGCTTTTTGAATCAAATGAAATTAAAATGCAAAAGCTAATTGAAAATGAAAGTCAAACACATTCAAACAAAGTTTTTTAAACCAAATGAAAGTCAAATGCATTCTTCAAAGCTAATTGAAACTAATGAAAGTCAAACACATTCAAACAAACCTTTTGAATAAATGAAAGTCAAATGCATTCTTAAAAGCTAATTAGATCGAATGAAAATCAAACTCATTCAAACAAAGCTTTTTGAGTCAAATGAAAGTAAAATGCATTCTTCAAACCTAATTTAATCAAATGAAAGTCAAATCACATTCAAACAAACTTTTCTAATCAAATGAAAGTCAAATGCATTCTTCAAAGCTAATTGAAACAAATGAAAGTCAAACACATTCAAACAAAGCTTTTTGAATCAAATGAAAGTCAATTACATTCTTCAAAGCTAATTGAAAATGAAAGTCAAACGCATTCAACAATGCTTTTTAAATCAAATGAAAGTCAAATGCATTATTCAAAGCTTGAATATAATGAAAGTCAATTACATTCAAACGAAAGTTTTCGAATCAAATGAAATTAAAATGCATACAAAGCTAATTGAATAAAATGAAAGTCATACAAATTCAAACAAATTGAAAAATGAAAGTCAAATGCAAGCAATGAAAGTCAAACACATTCAAACAAATTGAATCAAATGAAAGTCAAATGCATTCTTTAAAGCTAATTGAATCGAATGAAAGTCAAACACATTCAAACAAAGTTTTTGAACAAATGAAAGTTAAATGCATCTTCAAAGCTAATTGAAACTAATGAAAGTCAAAAGCATTCATAAAAAGCTTTTTGAATAAAATGAAATTCAAATGCGTTCTTCAAAGCTAATTGAATCAAATGAAAGTCAAACACATTCAAACAAACCTTTTTGAATCAAATGAAAGTCAAATGCAGAAAGCTAATTGAATCGAATGAAAGTCAAACACATTCAAACAAAGCTTAATGAATCAAATGAAAGTCAAATGCATTCTTCAAAGCTAATTGAAATAATGAAAGTCAAACACATTCAAACAAACCTTTTGAATCAAATGAAAGTCAATGCATTCTTTAAAGCTAATTGAATCGAATGAAAGTCAAACACATTCAAACAAAGTTTTTGAACCAAATGAAAGTAAATGCATTCTTCAAAGCTAATTGAATGAAAGTCAAAACATTCAAAAAAGCTTTTTGAATAAAATGAAATTCAAATGCTTCTTCAAAGCTAATTGAATCAAATGAAAGTCAAACACATTCAAACAAACCTTTTTGAATCAAATGAAAGTCAAATGCATACTTCAAAGTAATTGAATCAAATGAAAGTCAAACACATTCAAACAAAGCTTTTTGAATCAAATGAAATTCAAATGAATTCTTCAAAGCTAATTGATCAAATGAAAGTCAAACACATTGAAACAAAAATCAAATGCATTTTTCAAAGCTAATTGAATCAAATGAAAGAAAGCTTTTCAAATGAAAGTCAAATGCATTCTTCAAACTAATTGAAACTAATGAAAGTCAAATACATTCATACAAAATCAAAATGAAAGTCAATTCAAAGCTAATTGAATCGAATGAAAGTCAAACACATTCAAACAAACCTTTTTTAATCAAATAAAAATCAAATGCATTCTTCAAAGCTAATTGAAACTAATGAAATCACATTCAAACAAACTTTTTGAAATAAATGAAAGTCAATGCATTCTTAAAAGCTAATTAGATCGAATGAAAATCAAACACATTCAAACAAAGTTTTGAGTCAAATGAAAGTAAAATGCATTCTTCAAACCTAATTTAATCAAATGAAAGTCAATCACATTCAAACAAAACTTTCTTATCAAATGAAAGTCAAATGCATTCTTAAAAGCTAATTTAATCAAATGAAAGTCAAACACATTCACAAAGCTTAATTAATCAAATAAAAGTCAAATGCATTCTTCAAAGCTAATTGATCCAAATGAAAGTCAAACAATTCAAACAAAGCTTTTTGAATCAAATGAATGTCAAATGCATTCTTCAAAGCTAATTGATTAGAATGAAAGTCAAACACATTCAAACAAAGCTTTTTGAATCAAATGAAATTCAAATGAATTCTTCAAAGCTAATTGATCAAATGAAAGTCAAACACATTCAAACAAAGCTTTTTGAATCAAATGAAAGTCAAATGCAACTTCAAAGGTAATTGAATCAAATGAAAGTCAAACACATTCAACAACTTTTCGAATCAAATGAAAGTCAAATGCATTCTTAAAAGCTAATTGAATCAAATGAAAGTCAAACACATTCAAACAAAGCTTTTTGAATCAATTGAAATTTAAATGCATTTTCAAAGCTAATTGAATCAAGTGAAAGTCAAACACATTCACACAAAGCTTTTTGAACCAAATGAAAGTCAAATGCATTCTTCAAAGCTAATTGAAACTAATGAAAGTCAAATACATTCATACAAACCTTTTGAATCAAATGAAAGTCAAATGCAGTCTTAAAAGCTAATTGAATCGAATGAAAGTCAAACACATTCAAACAAAGCTTAATGAATCATATGAAAGTCAATTGCATTCTTCAAGCTAATTGAAACTAATGAAAGTCAAACGCATTCATACAAAGCTTTTTGAATAAATGAAATTCAAATGCATTTTCAAAGCTAATTGAATCAAATGAAAGTCAAACACATTCAAACAAACCTTTTTGAATCAAATGAAAGTCAAATGCATTCTTAAAAGCTAATTGAATCGAAAAGTCAAACACATTCAAACAAACCTTTTTGAATTAAATGAAATTCAAATGCATTCTTAAAAGCTAATTGAATCGAATGAAAGTAAAACACATTCAAACAAAGCTTAATGAATCAAATGAAAGTCAAAATCATTCTTCAAAGCTATATGAATAAATTAAAGTTAAACACATTCAAACAAAGCTTTTTGAATCAAATGAAAGTCAATGCATTCTTCAAAGCTAATTGATCCAAATGAAAGTCAAATACATTCAAACAAAGCTTTTTAAATCAAATGAAAGTCAAATGCATTCTTCAAAGCTAATTGAATAATGAAAGTCAAACACATTCAAACAAAGCTTTTTGAATCAAATGAAATTAAAATGCATTCTTTAAAGCTAATTGAATAAAATGAAAGTCAAACACATTCAAACAAAGTTTTTGAACCAATTGAAAGTCAAATGCATTTTTCAAAGCTAATTGAAACTAATGAAAGTCAAACACATTCAAACAAACCTTTTTGAAATAAATGAAAGTCAAATGCATTCTTAAAAGCTAATTAGATCGAATGAAAATCAAACACATTCAAACAAAGCTTTTTGAGTCAAATGAAAGTAAAATGCATTCTTCAAACCTAATTTAATCAAATGAAAGTCAATCACATTCAAACAAAACTTTTCTAATCAAATAAAAGTCAAAATGCATTCTTCAAAGCAAATTGAAACAAATGAAAGTCAAACACATTCAAACAAAAGCTTTTTTAATCAAATGAAAGTCAAATGCATACTTCAAAGGTAATTGATCCAAATGAAAGTCAAATACATTCAAACAATGCTTTTTAAATCAAATGAAAGTCAAATGCATTATTCAAAGCTAATTGAATATAATGAAAGTCAAATACATTCAAACAAAGCTTTTTGAATCAAATGAAATTAAAATGCATTCTTTAAAAGTTAATTGAATAAAATGAAAGTCATACAAATTCAAACAAATTTTTTTGAACTAAATGAAAGTCAAATGCATTCTTCAAAGCTAATTGAAAATAATGAAAGTCAAACACATTCAAACAAAGCTTTTTGAATCAAATGAAATTCAAATGAATTCTTCAAAGCTAATAGATCCAAATGAAAGTCAAACACATTCAAACAAAGCTTTTTGAATCAAATGAAAGTCAAATGCATACTTCAAAGGTAATTGAATCAAATGAAAGTCAAAACACATTCAAACGAAAACTTTTCGAATCAAACGAAAGTCAATTGCATTCTTAAAAGCTAATTGAATCGAATGAAAGTCAAACACATTCAAACAAAGCTTTTTGAATCAATTGAAATTTAAATGCATTTTTCAAAGCTAATTGAATCAAATGAAAGTCAAACACATTCACACAAAGCTTTTTGAACCAAAGTAAAGTCAAATGCATTCTTCAAAGCTAATTGAAACTAATGAAAGTCAAATACATTCATACAAACCTTTTCGAATCAAATGAAAGTCAAATGCAGTCTTAAAAGCTAATTGAATTGAATGAAAGTCAAACACATTCAAATATAGCTTTTGAATCAAATGAAATGCAAAATGCATTCAACAATGCTAATAGAATAAATTAAAGTCAAACACATTCACACAAAGCTTTTTGAACCAAATGAAAGTCAAATGCATTCTTCAAAGCTAATTGAAACTAATGAAAGTCAAATACATTCATACAAAACCTTTTTGAATCAAATGAAAGTCAAATGCAGTCTTAAAAGCTAATTAAATCGAATGAAAGTCAAACACATTCAAACAAAGCTTAATGAATCAATTGAAAGTCAATTGCATTCTTCAAAGCTAATTGGAACTAATGAAAGTTAAACGCATTCATACAAAGCTTTTTGAATAAATGAAATTCAAATGCATTCTTCAAAGCTAATTGAATCAAATGAAAGTCAAACACATTCAAACAAACCTTTTTGAATCAAATGAAAGTCAAATGCATTCTTAAAAGCTAATTGAATCGAATGAAAGTCAAACACATTCAAAACAAAAGCTTAATAAATCAAATGAAAGTCAAAACATTCTTCAAAGCTAATTAAACAAATGAAAGTCAAACACATTCAAACAAAGCTTTTTGAATCAAATGAAAGTCAAATGCTTAAAAGCTAATTGAATCGAATGAAAGTCAAACACATTCAAACAAATGAATTAAATGAAATTCAAATGCATTCTTAAAAGCTAATTGAATCGAATGAAAGTAAAACACATTCAAACAAAGCTTAATGAATCAAATGAAAGTCAAAATCATTCTTCAAAAGCTATATGAATAGAATTAAAGTTAAACACATTCAAACAAAGCTTTTTTCATCAAATGAAAGTCATTGCATTCTTCAAAGCTAATTGATCCAAATGAAAGTCAAATACATTCAAACAAAGCTTTTTTAAATCAAATGAAAGTCAAATGCATTCTTCAAAGCTAATTGAATATAATGAAAGTCAAACACATTCAAACAAAGCTTTTGAATCAAATGAAATTAAAAATGCATTATTTAAAGCTAATTGAGTAAAATGAAAGTCAAACACATTCAAACAAAGTTTTTTAAAACCAAATGAAAGTCAATGCATTCTTCAAAGCTAATTGAAACTAATGAAAGTCAAACACATTCAAACAAACCTTTTGAAATAAATGAAAGTCAAATGCATTCTTAAAAGGCTAATTAGATCGAATGAAAATCAAACTCATTCAAACAAAGCTTTTTGAGTCAAATGAAAGTAAAATGCATTCTTCAAACCTAATTTAATCAAATGAAAGTCAATCACATTCAAACAAAACTTTTCTAATCAAATGAAAGTCAAATGCATTCTTCAAAGCTAATTGAAACAAATGAAAGTCAAACACATTCAAACAAAGCTTTTTGAATCAAATTAAAGTCAAATGCATACTTCGAAGGTAATTAATCCAAATGAAAGTCAAATACATTCAAACAATGCTTTTTAAATCAAATGAAAGTCAAATGCATTATTCAAAGCTAATTGAATATAATGAAAGTCAAACACATTCAAACGAAACTTTTCGAATCAAAATGAAAGTCAAATGCATTCTTAAAAGCAAATTGAATATAATGAAAAGTCAAACATATTTAAACAAAGCTTTTTGAATCAAATGAAATTAAAATGCATTATTTAAAGCTAATTGAGTAAAAATGAAAGTCAAACACATTCAAACAAAGTTTTTTTGAACAAATTGAAAGTCAATGCATTTTTCAAAGCTAATTGAAACTAATGAAAGTCAAACACATTCAAACAAACCTTCTTGAATCAAATGAAAGTCAAATGCAGTTTTAAAAGCTAATAGAATCAAATGAAAGTCAAACACATTCACACAAAGCTTTTTGAACCAAATGAAAGTCAAATGCATTCTTCAAAGCTAATTGAAACAAATGAAAGTCAAATACATTCATACAAACCTTTTTGAATTAAATGAAAGTCAAATGCAGTCTTAAAAGCTAATTGAATCGAATGAAAGTCAAACACATTCAAACAAAGCTTAATGAATCAAATGAAAGTCAATTACATTCTTCAAAGCTAATTGAAACTAATGAAAGTCAAACGCATTCATACAAAGCTTTTTGAATAAAATGAAATTCAAATGCATTCTTCAAAGCTAATTGAATCAAATGAAAGTCAAACACATTCAAACAAACCTTTTTGAATCAAATTGAAAGTCAAATGCATTCTTAAAAAGCTAATTGAATCGAATGAAAGTCAAACACATTCAAAACAAAGCTTAATGAATCAAATGAAAGTAAAAATCATTCTTCAAAGCTATATGAATAGAATTAAAGTCAAACACATTCAAACAAAGCTTTTTGAATCAAATGAAAGTCAATGCATTCTTCAAAGCTAATTGATCCAAATGAAAGTCAAATACATTCAAACAAAGCTTTTTTAAATCAAATGAAAGTCAAATGCATTCTTCAAAGCTAATTGAATATAATGAAAGTCAAACACATTCAAACAAAGCTTTTTGAATCAAATGAAATTAAAATGCATTCTTTAAAGCTAATTGAATAAAATGAAAGTCATACAAATTCAAACAAAGTTTTTTGAACCAAATGAAAGTCAAATGCATTCTTCAAAGCTAATTGAAAATAATGAAAGTCAAACACATTCAAACAAACTTCTTGAATCAAATGAAAGTCAAATGCATTTAAAAGTAATTAAATCGAATGAAAGTCAAACACATTCAACAAAGCTTAATGAAGCAAATAAAAGTCAAATGCATTCTTCAAAGCTAATTGATCCAAATGAAAGTCAAACAAATTCAAACAAAGCTTTTTGAATCAAATGAAAGTCAAATGCATTCTTCAAAGCTAATTGAATAGAAATGAAAGTCAAACACATTCAAACAAAGCTTAATGAATCAAATGAAAGTCAAATGCATTCTTCAAAGCTAATTGAATCCAAATGAAAGTCAAACATATTCAAACAAAGCTTTTTGAATCAAATGAAAGTCAAATGCATTATTCAAAGCTAATTGATATGAAAGTCAAACACATTCAAACAAAGCTTTTTGAATCAAATGAAATTAAATGCATTCTTTAAAGCTAATTGAATAAAATGAAAGTCATACAAATTCAAACAAAGTTTTTTGAACTAAATGAAAGTCAAATGCATTCTTCAAAGCTAATTGAAAATAATGAAAGTCAAACATTCAAACAAACCTTCTTGAATCAAATGAAAGTCAAATGCATTCTTAAAATCTAATTGAATCGAATGAAAGTCAAACACATTCAAACAAAGATTTTTGAACCAAATGAAAGTTAAATGCATTTCAAAGCTAATTGAAACTAATGAAAGTCAAAAGCATTCATACAAACTTTTTGAATAAAATGAAATTCAAATGCGTTCTTCAAAGCAATTGAATCAAATGAAAGTCAAACACATTCAAACAAACCTTTTTGAATCAAATGAAAGTCAAATGCATTCTTAAAAGCTAATTGAATCGAATGAAAGTCAAACACATTCAAAAAAACTTTTTGAATCAAATGAAATTCAAATGATTCTTCAAAGCTAATTGATCCAAATGAAAGTCAAACACATTCAAACAAAGCTTTTTAATCAAATGAAAGTCAAATGCATACTTCAAAGGTAATTGAATCAAATGAAAGTCAAACACATTCAAACGAAACTTTTCGAATCAAACGAAAGTCAATTGCATTCTTAAAAGCTAATTGAATCGAATGAAAGTCAAACACATTCAAACAAAGCTTTTTGAATCAATTGAAATTTAAATGCATTTTTCAAAGCTAATTGAGTAAAATGAAAGTCAAACACATTCAAACAAAGTTTTTGAACAATTGAAAGTCAAATGCATTTTTCAAAGCTAATTGAAACTAATGAAAGTCAAACACATTCAAACAAACCTTCTTGAATCAAATGAAAGTCAAATGCAGTTTTAAAAGCTAATAGAATCAAATGAAAGTCAAACACATTCACACAAAGCTTTTTGAACCAAATGAAAGTCAAATGCATTCTTCAAAGCTAATTGAAACTAATGAAAGTCAAATACATTCATACAAACCTTTTTGAATCAAATGAAAGTCAAATGCAGTCTTAAAAGCTAATTGAATCGAAAAAGTCAAACACATTCAAACAAAGCTTAATGAATCAAATGAAAGTCAATTGCATTCTTCAAAGCTAATTGAAACTAATGAAAGTCAAACGCATTAATACAAAGCTTTTTGAATTAAATGAAATTCAAATGCATTCTTCAAAGCTAATTGAATCAAATGAAAGTTAAACACATTCAAACAAATCTTTTTGAATCAAATGAAAGTCAAATGCATTCTTAAAAGCTAATTGAATCGAATGAAAGTCAAACACATTCAAAGCAAAGCTTGATGAATCAAATGAAAGTCAAAATCATTCTTCAAAGCTATTGATAGAAAAAAGTCAAACACATTCAAACAAAGCTTTTTGAATCAAATGAAAGTCAATGCATTCTTCAAAGCTAATTGATCCAAATGAAAGTCAAATACATTCTAACAAAGCTTTTTAAATCAAATGAAAGTCAAATGCATTCTTCAAAGCTAATTGAATATAATGAAAGTCAAACACATTCAACAAAGCTTTTTGAATCAAATGAAATTAAAATGCATTATTTAAAGCTAATTGAGTAAAATGAAAGTCAAACACATTCAAACAAAGTTTTTTAAACCAAATGAAAGTCAAATGCATTCTTCAAAGCTAATTGAAACTAATGAAAGTCAAACACATTCAAACAAACCTTTTTGAAATAAATGAAAGTCAAATGCATTCTTAAAAGCTAATTAGATCGAATGAAAATCAAACTCATTCAAACAAAGCTTTTTGAGTCAAATGAAAGTAAAATGCATTCTTCAAACCTAATTTAATCAAATGAAAGTCAATCACATTCAAACAAAACTTTTCTAATCAAATGAAAGTCAAATGCATTCTTCAAAGCTAATTGAAACAAATGAAAGTCAAACACATTCAAACAAAGCTTTTTGAATCAAATGAAAGTCAAATGCATACTTCGAAGGTAATTAATCCAAATGAAAGTCAAATACATTCAAACAATGCTTTTTAAAATCAAATGAAAGTCAAATGCATTATTCAAAGCTAATTGAATATAATGAAAGTCAAACACATTCAAACGAAACTTTTCGAATCAAATGAAAGTCAAATGCATTCTTAAAAGCTAATTGAATATAATGAAAGTCAAACATTCAAACAAAGCTTTTTGAATCAAATGAAATTAAAATGCATTTTTAAAGCTAATTGAGTAAAATGAAAGTCAAACACATTCAAACAAAGTTTTTTGAACCAATTGAAAGTCAAATGCATTTTTCAAAGCTAATTGAAACTAATGAAAGTCAAACACATTCAAACAAACCTTCTTGAATCAAATGAAAGTCAAATGCAGTTTTAAAAGCTAATAGAATCAAATGAAAGTCAAACACATTCACACAAAGCTTTTTGAACCAAATGAAAGTCAAATGCATTCTTCAAAGCTAATTGAAACTAATGAAAGTCAAATACATTCATACAAACCTTTTTGAATCAAATGAAAGTCAAATGCAGTCTTAAAAGCTAATTGAATCGAATGAAAGTCAAACACATTCAAACAAAGCTTAATGAATCAAATGAAAGTCAATTACATTCTTCAAAGCTAATTGAAACTAATGAAAGTCAAACGCATTCATACAAAGCTTTTTGAATAAAATGAAATTCAAATGCATTCTTCAAAGCTAATTGAATCAAATGAAAGTCAAACACATTCAAACAAACCTTTTTGAATCAAATGAAAGTCAAATGCATTCTTAAAAGCTAATTGAATCGAATGAAAGTCAAACACATTCAAAACAAAGCTTAATGAATCAAATGAAAGTAAAAATCATTCTTCAAAGCTATATGAATAGAATTAAAGTCAAACACATTCAAACAAAGCTTTTTGAATCAAATGAAAGTCAATGCATTCTTCAAAGCTAATTGATCCAAATGAAAGTCAAATACATTCAAACAATTTTTAAATCAAATGAAAGTCAAATGCATTTTCAAAGCTAATTGAATATAATGAAAGTCAAACACATTCAAACAAAGCTTTTTGAATCAAAATGAAATTAAAATGCATTCTTTAAAAGCTAATTGAATAAAATGAAAGTCATACAAATTCAAACAAAGTTTTTTGAACCAAATGAAAGTCTAATGCATTCTTCAAAGCTAATTGAAAATAATGAAAGTAAAACACATTCAAACAAACTTTCTTGAATCAAATGAAAGTCAAATGCCATTCTTAAAAGCTAATTAAATCGAATGAAAGTCAAACACATTCAAACAAATGCTTAATGAAGCAAATAAAAGTCAAATGCATTCTTCAAAGCTAATTGATCCAAATGAAAGTCAAACAAATTCAAAACAATGCTTTTTGAATCAAATGAAAGTCAAATGCATTCTTCAAAGCTAATTGAATAGAATGAAAGTCAAACACATTCAAACAAAGCTTAATGAATCAAATGAAAGTCAAATGCATTCTTCAAAGCTAATTGATCCAAATGAAAGTCAAACAACATTCAAACAAAGCTTTTTGAATCAAATGAAAAGTCAATGCATAATTCAAAGGTAATTGAATCAAATGAAAGTCAAACACATTTAAACGAAACTTTTCGAATCAAATGAAAGTCAAATGTAGTCTTAAAAGCTAATTGAATCGAATGAAAGTCAAACACATTCAAATATAGCTTTTGAATCAAATGAAATGCAAATGCATTCAACAATGCTAGTAGAATCAAATGAAAGTCAAACACATTCACACAAAGCTTTTTGAACCAAATGAAAGTCAAATGCATTCTTCAAAGCTAATTAAAACTAATGAAAGTCAAATACATTCATACAAACCTTTTTGAATCAAATGAAAGTCAAATGCAGTCTTAAAAGCTAATTGAATCGAATGAAAGTCAAACACATTCAAACAAAGCTTAATGAATCAAATGAAAGTCAAATGCGTTCTTCAAAGCAAATTGAATCAAATGAAAGTCAAAACACATTCAAACAAATCTTTTTGAATAAAATGAAAGTCAAATGCATTCTTAAAAGCTAATTGAATCGAATGAAAGTCAAACACATTCAAAGCAAAGCTTGATGAATCAAATGAAAGTCAAAATCATTCTTCAAAGCTATATGAATAGAATTAAAGTCAAACACATTCAAACAAAGCTTTTTGAATCAAATGAAAGTCAATGCATTCTTCAAAGCTAATTGATCCAAATGAAAGTCAAATACATTCTAACAAAGCTTTTTAAATCAAATGAAAGTCAAATGCATTCTTCAAAGCTAATTGAAACTAATGAAAGTCAAACACATTCAAACAAAGCTTTTTGAATCAAATGAAATTAAAATGCATTATTTAAAGCTAATTGAGTAAAATGAAAGTCAAACACATTCAAACAAAGTTTTTTAAACCAAATGAAAGTCAAATGCATTCTTCAAAGCTAATTGAAACTAATGAAAGTCAAAACACATTCAGACAAACCTTTTTAAATAAATTAAAGTCAAATGCATTCTTAAAAGCTAATTAGATCGAATGAAAATCAAACTCATTCAAACAAAGCTTTTTGAGTCAAATGAAAGTAAAATGCATTCTTCAAACCTAATTTAATCAAATGAAGTCAATCACATTCAAACAAAACTTTTCTAATCAAATGAAAGTCAAATGCATTCTTCAAAGCTAATTGAAACAAATGAAAGTCAAACACATTCAAACAAAGCTTTTTGAATCAAATGAAAGTCAAATGCATACTTCGAAGGTAATTAATCCAAATGAAAGTCAAATACATTCAAACAATGCTTTTTAAATCAAATGAAAGTCAAATGCATTATTCAAAGCTAATTGAATATAATGAAAGTCAAACACATTCAAACAAAGCTTTTTGAATCAAATGAAATTAAAATGCATTCTTTAAAGCTAATTGAATAAATGAAAGTCATACAAATTCAAACAAAGTTTTTGAACCAAATGAAAGTCAAATGCATTCTTCAAAGCTAATTGAAAATAATGAAGTCAAACACATTCAAACAAACCTTTTGAATCAAATGAAAGCAAATGCATTCTTTAAAGCTAATTGAATCGAATGAAGTCAAACACATTCAAACAAGATTTTTGAACCAAATGAAAGTTAAATGGCATTCTTCAAAGCTAATTGAAACTACTGAAAGTCAAAAGCATTCATAAAAAGCTTTTTGAATAAATTGAAATTCAAATGCGTTCTTCAAAGCTAATTGAATCAAATGAAAGTCAAACACATTCAAACAAACCTTTTTGAATCAAATGAAAGTCAAATGCATACTTCAAAGGTAATTGAATCAAATGAAAGTCAAACACATTCAAACAAAGCTTTTTGAATCAAATGAAATTCAAATGAATTCTTCAAAGCTAATTGATCCAAATGAAAGTCAAACACATTCAAACAAAACTTTTTGAATCAATTGAAATTGAAATGCATTTTTCAAAGCTAATTGAATCAAATGAAAGTCATACAAATACAAACAAAGCTTTTTGAACCAAATGAAAGTCAAATGCATTCTTCAAAGCTAATTGAAATAATGAAAGTCAAATACATTCATACAAACCTTTTTGAAATCAAATGAAAGTCAAATGCAGTCTTAAAAGCTAATTGAATCGAATGAAAGTCAAACACATTCAAACAAACCTTTTTTAATCAAATAAAAATCAAATGCATTCTTCAAAGCTAATTGAAACTAATGAAACTCAAACACATTCAAACAAACTTTTTTGAAATAAATGAAAGTCAAATGCAATTCTTAAAAGCTAATTAGATCGAATGAAAATCAAACACATTCAAACAAAAGCTTTTTGAGTCAAATGAAAGTAAAATGCATTCTTCAAACCTAATTTAATCAAATGAAAGTCAATCACATTCAACAAAACTTTTCTTATCAAATGAAAGTCAAATGCATTCTTAAAAGCTAATTTAAATCAAATGAAAGTCAAACACATTCACACAAAGCTTAATTAATCAAATAAAAGTCAAATGCATTCTTCAAAGCTAATTGATCCAAATGAAAGTCAAACAAATTCAAACAAAGCTTTTTGAATCAAATGAAAGTCAAATGCATTCTTCAAAGCTAATTGATTAGAATGAAAGTCAAACACATTCAAACAAAGCTTTTAGAATCTAATGAAATTCAAATGAATTCTTCAAAGCTAATTGATCCAAATGAAAGTCAAACACATTCAAACAAAGCTTTTTGAATCAAATGAAAGTCAAATGCATACTTCGAAGGTAATTGAATCAAATGAAAGTCAAACACATTCAAACGAAACTTTTCGAATCAAATGAAAGTCAAACATATTCAAAAACAAAAGCTTTTTGAATCAATTGAAATTTAAATGCATTTTTCAAAGCTAATTGAATCAAATGAAAGTCAAACACATTCACACAAAGCTTTTTGAACCAAATGAAAGTCAAATGCATTCTTCAAAGCTAATTGAAACTATGAAAGTCAAATACATTCATACAAACCTTTTTGAATCAAATGAAAGTCAAATGCAGTCTTAAAAGCTAATTGAATCGAATGAAAGTCAAACACATTCAAACAAAGCTTAATGAATCAAATGAAAGTCAATTGCATTCTTCAGAGCTAATTGAAAATGAAAGTCAAACGCATTCATACAAAGCTTTTTGAATAAAATGAAATTCAAATGCATTCTTCAAAGCTAATTGAATCAAATGAAAGTCAAACACATTCAAACAAACCTTTTTGAATCAAATGAAAGTCAAATGCATTCTTAAAAGCTAATTGAATCGAATGAAAGTCAAACACATTCAAACAAACTTTTTGAATTAAATGAAATTCAAATGCATTCTTAAAAGCTAATTGAATCGAATGAAAGTAAAACACATTCAAACAAAGCTTAATGAATCAAATGAAAGTCAAAATCATTCTTCAAAGCTATATGAATAGAATTAAAGTCAAACACATTCAAACAAAGCTTTTTGAATCAAATGAAAGTCAATGCATTCTTCAAAGCTAATTGATCCAAATGAAAGTCAAATACATTCAAACAAAGCTTTTTAAATCAAATGAAAGTCAAATGCATTCTTCAAAGCTAATTGAATATAATGAAAGTCAAACACATTCAAACAAAGCTTTTTGAATCAAATGAAATTAAAATGCATTCTTTAAAGCTAATTGAATAAATGAAAGTCAAACACATTCAAACAAAGTTTTGAACCAATTGATAGTCAAATGCATTTTCAAAGCTAATTGAAACTAATGAAAGTCAAACACATTCAAACAAACCATTTTGAAATAAATGAAAGTCAAATGCATTCTTAAAAACTAATTAGATCGAATGAAATCAAACACATTCAAACAAAGCTTTTTGAGTCAAATGAAAGTAAAATGCATTCTTCAAACTAATTTAATCAAATGAAAGTCAATCACATTCAAACAAAACTTTTCTAATCAAATGAAAGTCAAATGCATTCTTCAAAGCTAATTGATCCAAATGAAAGTCAAACACATTCAAACAAAGCTTTTTGAATCAAATGAAAGTCAAATGCATACTTCAAAGGTAATTGAATCAAATGAAAGTCAAACACATTTAAACGAAACTTTTTCGAATCAAACGAAAGTCAATTGCATTCTTAAAAGCTAATTGAATCGAATGAAAGTCAAACACATTCAAACAAAGCTTTTTGAATCAATTGAAATTTAAATGCATTTTTCAAAGCTAATTGAATCAAATGAAGTCAAACACATTCACACAAAGCTTTTTGAACCAAAGTAAAGTCAAATGCATTCTTCAAAGCTAATTGAAACTAATGAAAAGTCAAATACATTCATACAAACCTTTTCGAATCAAATGAAAGTCAAATGCAGTCTTAAAAGCTATTGAATTGAATGAAAGTCAAACACATTCAAATATAGCTTTTGAATCAAATGAAATGCAAATGCATTCAACAATGCTAATTGAATAAATTAAAGTCAAACACATTCACACAAAGCTTTTTGAACCAAATGAAAGTCAAATGCATTCTTCAAAGCTA
Source organism: Chenopodium quinoa (assembly GCF_001683475.1). Lineage (NCBI taxonomy): Eukaryota > Viridiplantae > Streptophyta > Magnoliopsida > Caryophyllales > Amaranthaceae > Chenopodium > Chenopodium quinoa. The sequence goes on along the minus strand of NW_018744423.1, from coordinate 1,851 downwards.
ATTGAAACTAATGAAAGTCAAATACATTCATACAAACCTTTTTTGAATCAAATGAAAGTGAAATGCAGTCTTAAAAGCTAATTGAATCGAATGAAAGTCAAACACATTCAAACAAAGCTTAATGAATCAATTGAAAGTCAATTGCATTCTTCAAAGCTAATTGGAACTAATGAAAGTCAAACGCATTCATACAAAGCTTTTTGAATAAAATGAAATTCAAATGCATTCTTCAAAGCTAATTGAATCAAATGAAAGTCAAACACATTCAAACAAACCTTTATGAATCAAATGAAAGTCAAATGCATTCTTAAAAGCTAATTGAATCGAATGAAAGTCAAAACACATTCAAAACAAAGCTTAATAAATCAAATGAAAGTCAAAATCATTCTTCAAAGCTAATTGAAACAAATGAAAGTCAAACACATTCAAACAAAGCTTTTTGAATCAAATGAAAGTCAAATGCATACTTCAAAGGAAATTGATCCAAATGAAAGTCAAATACATTCAAACAATGCTTTTTAAATCAAATGAAAAGTCAAATGCATTATTCAAAGCTAATTGAATATAATGAAAGTCAAACACATTCAAACAAAGCTTTTTGAATCAAATGAAATTAAAATGCATTCTTTAAAGCTAATTGAAACTAATGAAAGTCAAATACATTCATACAAACCTTTTTGAATCAAATGAAAGTCAAATGCAGTCTTAAAAGCTAATTGAAATCGAATGAAAGTCAAAACACATTCAAACAAAGCTTAATGAATCAAATGAAAGTCAATTGCATTCTTTCAAAGCTAATTGAAACTAATGAAAGTCAAACGCATTCATACAAAGCTTTTTGAATAAAATGAAATTCAAATGCATTCTTCAAAGCTAATTGAATCAAATGAAAGTCAAACACATTCAAACAAACCTTTTTGAATCAAATGAAAGTCAAATGCATTCTTAAAAGCTAATTGAATCGAATGAAAGTCAAACACATTCAAAACAAAGCTTAATGAATCAAATGAAAGTCAAAATCATTCTTCAAAGCTAATTGAAACAAATGAAAGTCAAACACATTCAAACAAAGCTTTTTGAATCAAATGAAAGTCAAATGCATACTTCAAAGGTAATTGATCCAAATGAAAAACAAATACATTCAAACAATGCTTTTTAAATCAAATGAAAGTCAAATGCATTATTCAAAGCTAATTGAATATAATGAAAGTCAAACACATTCAAACAAAGCTTTTTGAATCAAATGAAATTAAAATGCATTCTTTAAAGCTAATTGAATAAAATGAAAGTCATACAAATTCAAACAAAGTTTTTTGAACCAAATGAAAGTCAAATGCATTCTTCAAAGCTAATTGAAAATAATGAAAGTTAAACACATTCAAACAAACCTTCTTGAATAAAATGAAAGTCGATTGCATTCTTAAAAGCTAATTAAATTAAATGAAAGTCAAACACATTCACACAAAGCTTAATGAATCAAATAAAAGTAAAATGCATTCTTCAAAGCTAATTGATCCAACTGAAAGTCAAACAAATTCAAACAAAGCTTTTTGAATCAAATGAAAGTCAAATGCATTCTTCAAAGCTAATTGATCCAAATGAAAGTCAAACACATTCAAATAAAACTTTTTGAATCAAATGAAAGTCAAATGCATTCTTCAAAGGTAATTGAATCAAATGAAAGTCAAACATTCAAACGAAACTTTTCGAATCAAATGAAAGTCAAATGCATTCTTAAAAGCTAATTGAATCGAATGAAAGTCAAACACATTCAAACAAAGCTTTTTGAATCAAATGAAATTTAAATGCATTTTTCAAAGCTAATTGAATCAAATGAAATTCAAACACATT
>NW_018744422.1:0-86787 GCF_001683475.1 Chenopodium quinoa | reverse complement strand
TGTTTGACTTTCATTTGATTCAAAAACTTTTGTTTGAATGTGTTTGACTTTCTTTTGATTCAAAAAGTTTTGTTTGAACGTGACTGACTGTATTTGGATCCACTAAGATTTGTTTGAATGTGTTGACTTTTATTTGATTCATAAAGCTTTGTTTGAACGTGTTTGACTTTGATTTGATTAAAAAAGCTCTGTTTGAATGTGTTTCTTTCGTTTGATTCAAAAAGCTTTGTTTGAATGTGTTTAAGTTTATTTCGATTCAAAAACAATATTTGAATGTGTTTGACTCTCATTGATTCAAAAAGCTTTGTTTGAATGTGTTTGACATTCATTAGATTCAAAAAGCTTGTTTGAATGTATTTGATTTTCATTTGATTCAAAAAGCTCTGTTTGAATGTGTTTGACTTTCATTTGATTTAAAAACTTTGTTTGAATGTGTTTGACTTTCATTTGATTTATAGAGCTTTGTTTGGATGAGTTTGACATTCATTTGATTCAAAATATTTGTTTGAATGTGTTTTATTTCATTTGATTCAAAAAGCTTTGTTTGAATGTGTTTGACATTCATTTGATTCAAAAAGCTTTATTTGAATGTGTTTGACTATCATTATATTCAAAAAGGTTTGTTGGAATGTTTAACTTTAATTTGATTTTGAAAGATTTGTTTAATGTGTTTGACTTCATTTGATTCAAAAAGCTTGTTTGAATGTGTTTTTTAGTTTCTTTTGATTCAAAAAGCTTTTTTGAATTTGTTTTACTTTATTTCGATTCAAAAAGAATTGTTTGAATGTGTTTAACTTTTATTAGATTCAAAAAGCTTTGTTTGAATGTATTTGACTTTCATTTTGATTCAAAAGCTTTGAATGTTTGACTTTCATTTGATTCAAAAAAGCTTTGTTTGAACGTTTGACTTTATTTCGAATTAAAAAGATTTATTTGAATGTGTTTGACTTTCATTTAATTCAAAAAGCTTTGTTTGAATGTGTTTGACTTTCATTTGATTAAAAAAGCTATGTTTGAACGAGTTTGACTTTTATATGATTTAAAAAAATTTGTTTTAATGTGTTTGATTTTCATTTGTTTCAAAAAGCTTTGTTTTAATGTGTTTGACATTCTTTTGATTAAAAAACTTTTGTTTTTATGTGTTTGACTTTCTTTGTTTAAAAAGCTTTGTTTGAATGTGTTTGAATTTCATTTGATTTTGAAAGATTTGTTTTAATGTGTTTGACTTTCATTAGACTCAAAAAGCTTGTTTGAATGTGTTTAACTTTCTTTTGATTCAAAAAGCCTAATTTCATTTGTTTTACTTTATTTCGATTTCAAAAAAAATTGTTTGAATGTGTTTAACTTTCATTAGATTCAAAAAGCTTTGTTTGATTGTATTTGACATTCATTTGATTCAAAAAATTTGTTTGAATGTGTTGATTTTCATTGAAGCTTTGTTTGAATGTGTTTGACTTTCATTTGATTCAAAAAGCTTTATTTGAATGTGTTTGACTTCATTATATTCAAAAAGGTTTGTTGGAATGTGTTTAACTTTAATTTGATTTTGAAAGATTTGTTTGAATGTGTTTGACTTTCATTTGATTCAAAAAGCTTGTTTGAATGTGTTTTTAGTTTCTTTTTTCAAAAGCTTAATTTGAATTTGTTTTACTTTATTTCGATTCAAAAATAATTGTTTGAATGTGTTTAACTTTCATTTGATTCAAAAAGCTTTTGTTTGAATGTATTTGACTTTCATTTGATTCAAAAAGCTTTGTTTGAATTTGAATTTGATTCAAAAAGCTTTGTTTGAACGTATTTGACTTTATTTCGAATCAAAAAGATTTATTTGAATGTGTTTGACTTTCATTTGATTCAAAAGATTTGTTTGAATGTGTTTGACTTTCATTTGATTAAAAAGCTATGTTTGAATGAGTTTGACTTTTATATGATTTAAAAAAATTTGTTTTAATGTGTTTGATTTTCATTTGTTTCAAAAAGCTTTGTTTTAATGTGTTTGACATTTTTTGATTAAAAAAACTTTTGTTTTAATGTGTTTGCTTTCTAAAAATCTTTGTTTGAATGTGTTTGAATTTCATTTGATTTTATGTTTGAATGTGTTTGACTAAAAATTGTTTGAATGTGTTTGAATTTCATTTGATTAAAAAGCTATGTTTGAATGTTTGACTTTCTTTGTTTGAATGTGTTTGACTTTCATTATATTCAAAAAGCTTTGTTTGAATGTGTTTAACTTTCATTTGATTTTGAAAGATTTGTTTTAATGTGTTTGACTTTCATTAGACTCAAAAAGCTTGTTTGAATGTGTTTAACTTTCTTTTGATTCAAAAAGCTTAATGAATTGTTTTACTTTATTTCGATTCAAAAAGAATTGTTTGAATGTGTTTAACTTTCATTAGATTCAAAAAGCTTTGTTTGATTGTATTTGACTTTCATTTTTCAAAAAATTGTTTAATGTGTTTGACTTTCATTTGATTCAAAAACTTTGTTTGAATGTGTTTAACTTTCTTTTGATTCAAAAAGTTTTGTTTGAACGTGACTGACTGTATTTGGATCCAAAGATTTGTTTGAATGTGTTTGACTTTTATTTGATTCATAAAGCTTTGTTTGAACGTTTTGACTTTGATTTGATTAAAAAAGCTTTTTGAATGTGTTTTCACTTTCGTTTGATTCAAAAAGCTTTGTTTGAATGTGTTTGAGTTTATTTCGATTCAAAAACATTTGAATGTGTTTGACTCTCATTTGATTCAAAAGCTTTGTTTGAATGTGTTTGATTCATTAGATTCAAAAAGCTTTGTTGAATGTATTTGATTTTCATTTGATTCAAAAAGCTCTGTTTGAATGTGTTTGACTTTCATTTGATTTAAAAACTTTTGTTTGAATGTGTTTGACTTTCATTTGATTTAAGAGCTTTGTTTGGATGAGTTTGACATTCATTTGATTCAAAAATATTTGTTTGAATGTTTTTTCATTTGATTCAAAAAGCTTTGTTTGAATGTGTTTGACATTCATTTGATTAAAAAGCTTTATTTGAATGTGTTTGACTATCATTATATTCAAAAAGGTTTGTTGGAATGTGTTTAACTTTAATTTGATTTTGAAAGATTTGTTTTAATGTGTTTGACTTTCATTTGATTCAAAAAGCTTGTTTGAATGTGTTTTTTTAGTTTCTTTTGATTCAAAAAGCTTAATTTGAATTTGTTTTACTTTTTTCGATTCAAAAAGAATTGTTTGAATGTGTTTAACTTTTATTAGATTCAAAAAGCTTTGTTTGAATGTTTGACTTTCATTTGATTCAAAAAGCTTTGTTTGAACGTGTTTGATTTTATTTGATTCAAAAAGCTTTGTTTGAACGTATTTGACTTTTTTCGAATTAAAAAGATTTATTTGAATGTGTTTGACTTTCTTTTTGTTTAAAAAGCTTTTTGAATGTGTTTGAATTTCATTTGATTAAAAAAGCTATGTTTGAATGAGTTTGACTTTATATGATTAAAAAAATTTGTTTTAATGTGTTTGATTTTCATTTGTTTCAAAAAGCTTTGTTTGAATGTGTTTGACATTCTTTTGATTAAAAAAACTTTTGTTTTAATGTGTTTGACTTTCTTTTTGTTTAAAAATCTTGTTTGAATGTGTTTGAATTTCATTTGATTAAAAAAGCTATGTTTGAATGAGTTTGACTTTCATATGATTTAAAAATATTTGTTTGAATGTGTTTGATTTTCATTTGTTTAAAAAGCTATGTTTGAATGTTTTGACATTCATTTGATTCAAAAAGCTTTGTTTGAATGTGTTTGACTTTCATTATATTCAAAAAGCTTTGTTTGAATGTGTTTAACTTTCATTTGATTTTGAAAGATTTGTTTTTAATGTGTTTGACTTTCATTAGACTCAAAAAGCTTGTTTGAATGTGTTTAACTTTCTTTTGATTCAAAAAGCTTAATTTGAATTTGTTTTACTTTATTTCGATTCAAAAAGAATTGTTTGAATGTGTTTAACTTTCATTAGATTCAAAAAGCTTTGTTTGATTGTATTTGACTTTCATTTGATTCAAAAAGCCTTTTTTAATGTGTTTGACTTTCATTTGATTCAAAAACTTTTTTTGAATGTGTTTGACTTTCTTTGATTAAAAAAGTTTTGTTTGAACGTGATTGACTGTATTTGGATCCACTAAGATTTGTTTGAATGTGTTTGACTTTTATTTGATTCATAAAGCTTTGTTTGAACGTGTTTGACTTTCATTTGATTAAAAAAGCTCTGTTTGAATGTGTTTTAACTTTCGTTTGATTCAAGAAGCTTTGTTTGAATGTGTTTGAGTTTATTTCGATTCAAAAACATATATTTGAATGTGTTTGACTCTCATTTGATTCAAAAAGCTTTGTTTGAATGTGTTTGACATTCATTAGATTCAAAAAGCTTTGTTTGAATGTATTTGATTTTCATTTGATTCAAAAAGCTCTGTTTGAATGTGTTTGACTTTCATTTGATTTAAAAACTTTTGTTTGAATGTGTTTGACTTTCATTTGATTTAAAGAGCTTTGTTTGGATGAGTTTGACATTCATTTGATTCAAAAATATTTGTTTGAATGTGTTTGATTTTCATTTGATTCAAAAAGCTTTGTTTGAATGTGTTTGACATTCATTTGATTCAAAAAGCTTTATTTGAATGTGTTTGACTATCATTATATTCAAAAAGGTTTGTTGGAATGTGTTTAACTTTAATTTGATTTTGAAAGATTTGTTTAATGTGTTTGACTTTCATTTGATTTAAAAAGCTTGTTTGAATGTGTTTTTTAGTTTCTTTTGATTCAAAAAGCTTAATTTGAATTTGTTTTACTTTATTCGATTCAAAAAAATTGTTTGAATGTGTTTAACTTTCATTTGATTCAAAAAGCTTTGTTTGAATGTATTTGACTTTCATTTGATTCAAAAAGCTTTGTTTGAACGTGTTTGACTTTCATTTGATTCAAAAAGCTTTGTTTGAATGTGTTTGACTTTCATTTTATTCAAAAGCTATGTGAATGTGTTTGACTTTCTTTTGATTCATAAAGCTTTGTTTGAATGTGTTTGACTTTATTTAGATCCAAAAAGATTTATTGAACGTGTTTGACTTTCATTTGATTCAAAAAGCTTGTTTGAACGTATTTGACTTTATTTCGAATCAAAAAGATTTTTTGAATGTGTTTGACTTTCATTTGATTCAAAAAGCTTTTTTTGAATGTGTTTGACTTTCATTTGATTAAAAAGCTATGTTTGAATGAGTTTGACTTTTATTGATTTAAAAAAATTTGTTTTAATGTGTTTGATTTTCATTTGTTTCAAAAGCTTTGTTTGAATGTGTTTAACTTTCATTTGATTTTGAAAGATTTGTTTTAATGTGTTTGACTTTCATTAAAAAAGCTTGTTTGAATGTGTTTAGTTTCTTTTGATTCAAAAAGCTTAATTTGAATTTGTTTTACTTTATTTCGATTCAAAAAGAATTGTTTGAATGTGTTTAACTTTTATTAGATTCAAAAAGCTTTTTTGAATGTATTTGACTTTCATTTGATTCAAAAAGCTTTGTTTGAACGTGTTTGACTTTTATTTGATTCAAAAAGCTTTGTTTGAACGTATTTGACTTTATTTCGAATTAAAAAGATTTATTTGAATGTGTTTGACTTTCTTTTTGTTTAAAAAGCTTTGTTGAATGTGTTTGAATTTCATTTGATTAAAAAAGCTATGTTTTGAATGAGTTTGACTTTATATGATTTGAAAAAAATTTGTTTTAATGTGTTTGATTTTCATTTGTTTCAAAAAGCTTTGTTTGAATGTGTTTGACATTCTTTTGATTAAAAAAACTTTTGTTTTAATGTGTTTGACTTTCTTTTTGTTTAAAAATCTTTGTTTGAATGTGTTTGAATTTCATTTGATTAAAAAAGCTATGTTTGAATGAGTTTGACTTTCATATGATTTAAAAATATTTGTTTGAATGTGTTTGATTTTCATTTGATTAAAAAGCTATGTTTGAATGTTTGACATTCATTTGATTCAAAAAGCTTTGTTTGAATGTGTTTGACTTTCATTATATTCAAAAAGCTTTTTTGATGTGTTTAACTTTCATTTGATTTTGAAAGATTTGTTTTAATGTTTTGACTTTCATTAGACTCAAAAAGCTTGTTTGAATGTGTTTAACTTTCTTTTGATTCAAAAAGCTTAATTTGAATTTGTTTTACTTTATTTCGATTCAAAAAGAATTGTTTGAATGTGTTTAACTTTCATTAGATTCAAAAAGCTTTGTTTGATTGTATTTGACTTTCATTTGATTCAAAAAGCCTTGTTTTAATGTGTTTGACTTTCATTTGATTCAAAAACTTTTGTTTGAATGTGTTTGACTTTCTTTTGATTCAAAAAGTTTTGTTTGAACGTGATTGACTGTATTTGGATCCACTAAGATTTGTTTGAATGTGTTTGACTTTTATTTGATTCATAAAGCTTTGTTTGAACGTGTTTGACTTTCATTTGATTAAAAAAGCTCTGTTTGAATGTGTTTAACTTTCGTTTGATTCAAGAAGCTTTGTTTGAATGTGTTTGAGTTTATTTCGATTCAAAAACATATATTTGAATGTGTTTGACTCTCATTTGATTCAAAAAGCTTTGTTTGAATGTGTTTGACATTCATTAGATTCAAAAAGCTTTGTTTGAATGTATTTGATTTTCATTTGATTCAAAAAGCTCTGTTTGAATGTGTTTGACTTTCATTTGATTTAAAAACTTTTGTTTGAATGTGTTTGACTTTCATTTGATTTAAGAGCTTTGTTTGGATGAGTTTGACATTCATTTGATTCAAAAATATTTGTTTGAATGTGTTTGATTTTCATTTGATTCAAAAAGCTTTGTTTGAATGTGTTTGACATTCATTTGATTCAAAAAGCTTTATTTGAATGTGTTTGACTATCATTATATTCAAAAAGGTTTGTTGGAATGTGTTTAACTTTAATTTGATTTTGAAAGATTTGTTTAATGTGTTTGACTTTCATTTGATTTAAAAAGCTTGTTTGAATGTGTTTTTTTAGTTTCTTTTGATTCAAAAAGCTTAATTTGAATTTGTTTTACTTTATTTCGATTCAAAAATAATTGTTTGAATGTGTTTAACTTTCATTTGATTCAAAAATCTTTGTTTGAATTTGACTTTCATTTGATTCAAAAAGCTTTGTTTGAACGTTTTGACTTTCATTTGATTCAAAAAGCTTTGTTTGAATGTGTTTGACTTTCATTTTATTCAAAAAGCTATGAGTGAATGTGGTTGACTTTCTTTTGATTCATAAAGCTTTGTTTGAATGTGTTTGACTTTATTTAGATCCAAAAAGATTTATTGAACGTGTTTGACTTTCATTTGATTCAAAAAGCTTTGTTTGAACGTATTTGACTTTATTTCGAATCAAAAAGATTTTTTTGAATGTGTTTGACTTTCATTTGATTCAAAAAGCTTTTTGAATGTGTTTGACTTTCATTTGATTAAAAAGCTATGTTTGAATGAGTTTGACTTTTATATGATTTAAAAAAATTTGTTTTAATGTGTTTGATTTCATTTGTTTCAAAGCTTTGTTTGAATGTGTTTAACTTTCTTGATTTTGAAAGATTTGTTTTAATGTGTTTGACTTTCATTAAAAAGCTTGTTTGAATGTGTTTAGCTTTCTTTTGATTCAAAAAGCTTAATTTGAATTTGTTTTACTTTATTTCGATTCAAAAAGAATTGTTTGAATGTGTTTAACTTTATTAGATTCAAAAAGCTTTGTTTGAATGTATTTGACTTTCATTTGATTCAAAAAGCTTTATTTGAACGTGTTTGACTTTTATTTGATTCAAAAAGCTTTGTTTGAACGTATTTGACTTTATTTCAAAAAGATTTATTTGAATGTGTTTGACTTTCTTTTTGTTTAAAAAGCTTTGTTGAATGTGTTTGAATTTCATTTGATTAAAAAAGCTATGTTTGAATGAGTTGACTTTTATATGATTGAAAAAAATTTGTTTTAATGTGTTTGATTTTCATTTGTTTCAAAAAGCTTTGTTTGAATGTGTTTGACATTCTTTTGATTAAAAAAACTTTTGTTTTAATGTGTTTGACTTTCTTTTTGTTTAAAAATCTTTGTTTGAATGTGTTTGAATTTCATTTGATTAAAAAAGCTATGTTTGAATGAGTTTGACTTTCATATGATTTAAATATTTGTTTGAATGTGTTTGATTTTCATTTGATTTAAAAAGCTATGTTTGAATGTGTTTGACATTCATTTGATTCAAAAAGCTTTGTTTGATGTGTTTGACTTTCATTATATTCAAAAAGCTTTGTTTGATGTTTAACTTTCATTTGATTTTGAAAGATTTGTTTTAATGTGTTTGACTTTCATTAGACTCAAAAAGCTTGTTTGAATGTGTTTAACTTTCTTTTGATTCAAAAAGCTTAATTTGAATTTGTTTTACTTTATTTCGATTCAAAAAGAATTGTTTGAATGTGTTTAACTTTCATTAGATTCAAAAAGCTTTGTTTGATTGTATTTGACTTTCATTTGATTCAAAAAGCCTTGTTTTAATGTGTTTGACTTTCATTTGATTCAAAAACTTTTGTTTGAATGTGTTGACTTTCTTTTGATTCAAAAAGTTTTTGTTTGAACGTGATTGACTGTATTTGGATCCACTAAGATTTGTTTGAATGTGTTTGACTTTTATTTGATTCATAAAGCTTTGTTTGAACGTGTTTGACTTTCATTTGATTAAAAAAGCTCTGTTTGAATGTGTTTAACTTTCGTTTGATTCAAGAAGCTTTGTTTGAATGTGTTTGAGTTTATTTCGATTCAAAAACATATATTTGAATGTGTTTGACTCTCATTTGATTCAAAAAGCTTTGTTTGAATGTGTTTGACATTCATTAGATTCAAAAAGCTTTGTTTGAATGTATTTGATTTTCATTTGATTCAAAAAGCTCTGTTTGAATGTGTTTGACTTTCATTTGATTTAAAAACTTTTGTTTGAATGTGTTTGACTTTCATTTTTTAAGAGCTTTGTTTGGATGAGTTTGACATTCATTTGATTCAAAAATATTTGTTTGAATGTGTTTGATTTTCATTTGATTCAAAAAGCTTTGTTTGAATGTGTTTGACATTCATTTGATTCAAAAAGCTTTATTTGAATGTTTGACTATCATTATATTCAAAAAGGTTTGTTGGAATGTGTTTAACTTTAATTTGATTTTGAAAGATTTGTTTAATGTGTTTGACTTTCATTTGATTTAAAAAGCTTGTTTGAATGTGTTTTTTAGTTTCTTTTGATTCAAAAAGCTTAATTTGAATTTGTTTTACTTTATTCGATTCAAAAATAATTGTTTGAATGTGTTTAACTTTCATTTGATTCAAAAAGCTTTGTTTGAATGTATTTGACTTTCATTTGATTCAAAAAGCTTTGTTTGAACGTGTTTGACTTTCATTTGATTCAAAAAGCTTTGTTTGAATGTGTTTGACTTTCATTTTATTCAAAAAGCTATGAGTGAATGTGTTTGACTTTCTTTTGATTCATAAAGCTTTGTTTGAATGTGTTTGACTTATTTGATCCAAAAAGATTTATTGAACGTGTTTGACTTTCATTTGATTCAAAAAGCTTTGTTTGAACGTATTTGACTTTATTTCGAATCAAAAAGATTTTTTGAATGTGTTTGACTTTCATTTGATTCAAAAAGCTTTTTTGAATGTGTTTGACTTTCATTTGATTAAAAGCTATGTTTGAATGAGTTTGACATGTGTTTGATTTTCATTTGTTTCAAAAAGCTTTGTTTGAATGTGTTTTTCATTTGATTTTGAAAGATTTGTTTAATGTGTTTGACTTTCATTAAAAAGCTTGTTTGAATGTGTTTATTCTTTTGATTAAAAAGCTTAATTTGAATTTGTTTTACTTTATTTCGATTCAAAAAGAATTGTTTGAATGTGTTTAACTTTTTTAGATTCAAAAAGCTTTGTTTGAATGTATTTGACTTTCATTTGATTCAAAAAGCTTTGTTTGAATTTGACTTTTATTTGATTCAAAAAGCTTTGTTTGAACGTATTTGACTTTATTTGAATTAAAAAGATTTTTGAATGTGTTTGACTTTCTTTTTGTTTAAAAAGCTTTGTTGAATGTGTTTGAATTTCATTTGATTAAAAAAGCTATGTTTGAATGAGTTTGACTTTATATGATTAAAAAAATTTGTTTTAATGTGTTTGATTTTCATTTGTTTCAAAAAGCTTTGTTTGAATGTGTTTGACATTCTTTTGATTAAAAAAACTTTTGTTTTAATGTGTTTGACTTTCTTTTTGTTTAAAAATCTTTGTTTGAATGTGTTTGAATTTCATTTGATTAAAAAAGCTATGTTTGAATGAGTTTGACTTTCATATGATTTAAAAATATTTGTTTGAATGTGTTTGATTTTCATTTGATTTAAAAAGCTATGTTTGAATGTGTTTGACATTCATTTGATTCAAAAAGCTTTGTTTGAATGTGTTTGACTTTCATTATATTCAAAAAGCTTTGTTTGATGTGTTTAACTTTCATTTGATTTTGAAAGATTTGTTTTAATGTGTTTGACTTTCATTAGACTCAAAAAGCTTGTTTGAATGTGTTTAACTTTCTTTTGATTCAAAAAGCTTAATTTGAATTTGTTTTACTTTATTTCGATTCAAAAAGAATTGTTTGAATGTGTTTAACTTTCATTAGATTCAAAAAGCTTTGTTTGATTGTATTTGACTTTCATTTGATTCAAAAAGCCTTGTTTTAATGTGTTTGACTTTCATTTGATTCAAAAACTTTTGTTTGAATGTGTTTGACTTTCTTTTGATTCAAAAAGTTTTGTTTGAACGTGATTGACTGTATTTGGATCCACTAAGATTTGTTTGAATGTGTTTGACTTTTATTTGATTCATAAAGCTTTGTTTGAACGTGTTTGACTTTCATTTGATTAAAAAAGCTCTGTTTGAATGTGTTTAACTTTCGTTTGATTCAAGAAGCTTTGTTTGAATGTGTTTGAGTTTATTTCGATTAAAAACATATATTTGAATGTGTTTGACTCTCATTTGATTCAAAAAGCTTTGTTTGAATGTGTTTGACATTCATTAGATTCAAAAAGCTTTGTTTGAATGTATTTGATTTTCATTTGATTCAAAAAGCTCTGTTTGAATGTGTTTGACTTTCATTTGATTTAAAAACTTTTGTTTGAATGTGTTTGACTTTCATTTGATTTAAGAGCTTTGTTTGGATGAGTTTGACATTCATTTGATTCAAAAATATTTGTTTGAATGTGTTTGATTTTCATTTGATTCAAAAAGCTTTGTTTGAATGTGTTTGACATTCATTTGATTCAAAAAGCTTTATTTGAATGTGTTTGACTATCATTATATTCAAAAAGGTTTGTTGGAATGTGTTTAACTTTAATTTGATTTTGAAAGATTTGTTTTAATGTGTTTGACTTTCATTTGATTTAAAAAGCTTGTTTGAATGTTTTTTAGTTTCTTTTGATTCAAAAAGCTTAATTTGAATTTGTTTTACTTTATTTCGATTCAAAAATAATTGTTTGAATGTGTTTAACTTTCATTTGATTCAAAAATCTTTGTTTGAATGTATTTGACTTTCATTTGATTCAAAAAGCTTTGTTTGAACGTGTTTGACTTTCATTTGATTCAAAAAGCTTTGTTTGAATGTGTTTGACTTTCATTTTATTCAAAAAGCTATGAGTGAATGTGGTTGACTTTCTTTTGATTCATAAAGCTTTGTTTGAATGTGTTTGACTTTATTTGATCCAAAAAGATTTATTGAACGTGTTTGACTTTCATTTGATTCAAAAAGCTTTGTTTGAACGTATTTGACTTTATTTCGAATCAAAAAGTTTTTGAATGTGTTTGACTTTCATTTGATTCAAAAAGCTTTTTGAATGTGTTTGACTTTCATTTGATTAAAAAGCTATGTTTGAATGAGTTTGACTTTTATATGATTTAAAAAAATTTGTTTTAATGTGTTTGATTTTCATTTGTTTCAGAAAGCTTTGTTTGAATGTGTTTGACATTCTTTGATTAAAAAAACTTTTGTTTTAATGTGTTTGACTTTCTTTTTGTTTAAAAAGCTTTGTTTGAATGTTTGAATTTCATTTGATTAAAAAAGCTATGTTTGAATGAGTTTGACTTTTATATGATTTTAAAAATATTTGTTTAATGTATTTGATTTTCATTTGTTTCAAAAAGCTTTGAATGTGTTTGACATTCTTTTGATTAAAAAAACTTTTGTTTGAATGTTTGACTTTCTTTTTGTTTAAAAATCTTTGTTTGAATGTGTTTGAATTTATTTGATTAAAAAAGCTATGTTTGAATGAGTTTGACTTTCATATGATAAAAATATTTGTTTTAAATGTGTTTGATTTTCATTTGATTCAAAAAGCTATGTTTGAATGTGTTTGACATTCATTTGATTCAAAAAGCTTTGTTTGAATGTGTTTGACTTTCATTATATTAAAAAGCTTTGTTTGAATGTGTTTAACTTTCATTTGATTTTGAAAGATTTGTTTTAATGTGTTTGACTTTCATTAGACTCAAAAAGCTTGTTTGAATGTGTTTAACTTTCTTTTGATTCAAAAAGCTTAATTTGAATTTGTTTTACTTTATTTCGATTCAAAAAGAATTGTTTGAATGTGTTTAACTTTCATTAGATTCAAAAAGCTTTGTTTGATTGTATTTGACTTTCATTTGATTCAAAAAGCCTTGTTTTAATGTGTTTGACTTTCATTTGATTCAAAAACTTTTGTTTGAATGTGTTTGACTTTCTTTTGATTCAAAAAGTTTTGTTTGAACGTGATTGACTGTATTTGGATCCACTAAGATTTGTTTGAATGTGTTTGACTTTTATTTGATTCATAAAGCTTTGTTTGAACGTGTTTGACTTTCATTTGATTAAAAAAGCTCTGTTTGAATGTGTTTAACTTTCGTTTGATTCAAGAAGCTTTGTTTGAATGTGTTTGACTCTCATTTGATTCAAAAAGCTTTGTTTGAATGTGTTTGACATTCATTAGATTCAAAAAGCTTTGTTTGAATGTATTTGATTTTCATTTGATTCAAAAAGCTCTGTTTGAATGTGTTTGACTTTCATTTGATTTAAAAACTTTTGTTTGAATGTGTTTGACTTTCATTTGATTTAAAGAGCTTTGTTTGGACGAGTTTGACATTCATTTGATTCAAAAATATTTGTTTGAATGTGTTTGATTTTCATTTGATTCAAAAAGCTTTGTTTGAATGTGTTTGACATTCATTTGATTCAAAAAGCTTTATTTGAATGTGTTTGACTATCATTATATTCAAAAAGGTTTGTTGGAATGTGTTTTAACTTTAATTTGATTTTGAAAGATTTGTTTTAATGTGTTTGACTTTCATTTGATTCAAAAAGCTTGTTTGAATGTGTTTTTAGTTTCTTTTGATTCAACAAGCTTAATTTGAATTTGTTTTACTTTATTTCGATTCAAAAATAATTGTTTGAATGTGTTTAACTTTCATTTGATTCAAAAAGCTTTGTTTGAATGTATTTGACTTTCATTTGATTCAAAAAGCTTTGTTTGAACGTGTTTGACTTTCATTTGATTAAAAAGCTTTGTTTGAATGTGTTTGACTTTCATTTTATTCAAAAAGCTATGAGTGAATGTGTTTGACTTTCTTTTGATTCATAAAGGTTTGTTTAAATGTGTTTGACTGTATTTCGATCCAAAAAGATTTATTGAACGTGTTTGACTTTCATTTAATTCAAAAAGCTTTGTTTGAACGTATTTGACTTTATTTCGAATCAAAAAGATTTATTTGAATGTGTTTGACTTTCATTTGATTCAAAAAGCTTTGTTTGAATGTGTTTGACTTTCATTTGATTAAAAAAGCTATCTTTGAATGAGTTTGACTTTTATATGATTTAAAAAAATTTGTTTTAATGTGTTTAATTTTCCTTTGTTTCAAAAAGCTTTGTTTTAATGTGTTTGACATTCTTTTGATTAAAAAAACTTTTGTTATAATGTGTTTGACTTTCTTTTTGTCTAAAAAGCTTTGTTTGAATGTGTTTGAATTTCATTTGATTAAAAAAGCTATGTTTGAATGAGTTTGACTTTTATATGATTTAAAAATATTTGTTTGAATGTCTTTGATTTTCATTTGTTTCAAAAAGCTTTGTTTGAATGTGTTTGACATTCTTTTGATTAAAAAAACTTTTGTTTGAATGTGTTTGACTTTCTTTTTGTTTAAAAATCTTTGTTTGAATGTGTTTGAATTTCATTTGATTAAATAAGCTATGTTTGAATGAGTTTGACTTTCATATGATTTAAAAATATTTGTTTGAATGTGTTTGATTTTCATTTGATTTAAAAAGCTATGTTTGAATGTGTTTGACATTCATTTGATTCAAAAAGCTTTATTTGAATGTGTTTGACTTTCATTATATTCAAAAAGCTTTGTTTGAATGTGTTTAACTTTTATTTGATTTTTAAAGATTTGTTTTAATGTGTTTGACTTTCATTAGACTCAAAAAGCTTGTTTGAATGTGTTTAACTTTCTTTTGATTCAAAAAGCTTAATTTGAATTTGTTTTACTTTATTTCGATTCAAAAAGAATTGTTTGAATGTGTTTAACTTTCATTAGATTCAAAAAGCTTTGTTTGATTGTATTTGACTTTCATTTGATTCAAAAAGCCTTGTTTTAATGTGTTTGACTTTCATTTGATTCAAAAACTTTTGTTTGAATGTGTTTGACTTTCTTTTGATTCAAAAAGTTTTGTTTGAACGTGATTGACTGTATTTGGATCCACTAAGATTTGTTTGAATGTGTTTGACTTTTATTTGATTCATAAAGCTTTGTTTGAACGTGTTTGACTTTCATTTGATTAAAAAAGCTCTGTTTGAATGTGTTTAACTTTCGTTTGATTCAAGAAGCTTTGTTTGAATGTGTTTGAGTTTATTTCGATTCAAAAACATATATTTGAATGTGTTTGACTCTCATTTGATTCAAAAAGCTTTGTTTGAATGTGTTTGACATTCATTAGATTCAAAAAGCTTTTTTGAATGTATTTGATTTTCATTTGATTCAAAAAGCTCTGTTTGAATGTGTTTGACTTTCATTTGATTTAAAAACTTTTGTTTGAATGTGTTTGACTTTCATTTGATTTAAAGAGCTTTGTTTGGACGAGTTTGACATTCATTTGATTCAAAAATATTTGTTTGAATGTGTTTGATTTTCATTTGATTCAAAAAGCTTTGTTTGAATGTGTTTGACATTCATTTGATTCAAAAAGCTTTATTTGAATGTGTTTGACTATCATTATATTCAAAAAAGGTTTGTTGGAATGTGTTTAACTTTAATTTGATTTTGAAAGATTTGTTAATGTGTTTGACTTTCATTTGATTTAAAAAGCTTGTTTGAATGTGTTTTTTTAGTTTCTTTTGATTCAAAAAGCTTAATTTGAATTTGTTTTACTTTATTTCGATTCAAAAATAATTGTTTGAATGTGTTTAACTTTCATTTGATTCAAAAATTGTTTGAATGTATTTGACTTTCATTTGATTCAAAAAGCTTTGTTTGAACGTGTTTGACTTTCATTTGATTCAAAAAGCTTTGTTTGAATGTGTTTGACTTTCATTTTATTCAAAAAGCTATGAGTGAATGTGTTGACTTTCTTTTGATTCATAAAGCTTTGTTTGAATGTGTTTGACTTTATTTGATCCAAAAAGATTTATTGAACGTGTTGACTTTCATTTGATTCAAAAAGCTTTGTTTGAACGTATTTGACTTTATTTCGAATCAAAAAGATTTTTTGAATGTGTTTGACTTTCATTTGATTCAAAAAGCTTTATTTGAATGTGTTTGACTTTCATTTGATTATAAAAAGCTATGTTTGAATGAGTTTGACTTTATATGATTTAAAAAAATTTGTTTTAATGTGTTTGATTTTCATTTGTTTCAGAAAGCTTTGTTTGAATGTGTTTGACATTCTTTGATTAAAAAAAATTTGTTTTAATGTGTTTGACTTTCTTTTTGTTTAAAAAGCTTTGTTTGAATGTGTTTGAATTTCATTTGATTAAAAAAGCTATGTTTGAACGAGTTTGACTTTATTGATTTAAAATATTTGTTGAATGTGTTTGATTTTCATTTGTTAAAAAGCTTTGTTTGAATGTGTTTGACATTCTTTTGATTAAAAAAACTTTTGTTTGAATGTGTTTAACTTTCTTTTTGTTTAAAAATCTTTGTTTGAATGTGTTTGAATTTCATTTGATTAAAAAAGCTTTGAATGATGATTTAAAATATTTGTTTGAAATTTTCATTTGTTTCAAAAAGCTTTGTTTGAATGTGTTTGACATTCTTTTGATTAAAAAAACTTTGTTTGAATGTGTTTGACTTTCTTTTTGTTTGAAAATCTTTTTGAATGTGTTTGAATTTCATTTGATTAAAAAAGCTATGTTTGAATGAGTTTGACTTTCATATGATTTAAAAATATTTGTTTGAATGTGTTTGATTTTCATTTGATTCAAAAAGCTATGTTTGAATGTGTTTGACATTCATTTGATTCAAAAAGCTTTGTTTGAATGTGTTTGACTTTCATTATATTCAAAAAGCTTTGTTTGAATGTGTTTAACTTTCATTTGATTTTGAAAGATTTGTTTTAATGTGTTTGACTTTCATTAGACTCAAAAAGCTTGTTTAATGTGTTTAACTTTCTTTTGATTCAAAAAGCTTAATTTGAATTTGTTTTACTTTATTTCGATTCAAAAAGAATTGTTGAATGTGTTTAACTTTCATTAGATTCAAAAAGCTTTGTTTGATTGTATTTGACTTTCATTTTATTCAAAAAGCCTTGTTTTAATGTGTTTGACTTTCATTTGATTCAAAAACTTTTGTTTGAATGTGTTTGACTTTCTTTTGATTCAAAAAGTTTTGTTTGAACGTGATTGATTGTATTTGGATCCACTAAGATTTGTTTGAATGTGTTTGACTTTTATTTGATTCATAAAGCTTTGTTTGAACGTGTTTGACTTTCATTTGATTAAAAAAGCTCTGTTTGAATGTGTTTAACTTTCGTTTGATTCAAGAAGCTTTGTTTGAATGTGTTTGAGTTTATTTCGATTCAAAAACATATATTTGAATGTGTTTGACTCTCATTTGATTCAAAAAGCTTTGTTTGAATGTTTTGACATTCATTAGATTCAAAAAGCTTTGTTTGAATGTATTTGATTTTCATTTGATTCAAAAAGCTCTGTTTGAATGTGTTTGACTTTCATTTGATTTAAAAACTTTTGTTTGAATGTGTTTGACTTTCATTTGATTTAAAGAGCTTTGTTTGGACGAGTTTGACATTCATTTGATTCAAAAATATTTGTTTGAATGTGTTTGATTTTCATTTGATTCAAAAAGCTTTTTTGAATGTGTTTGACATTCATTTGATTAAAAAGCTTTATTTGAATGTGTTTGACTATCATTATATTCAAAAAGGTTTGTTGGAATGTGTTTAACTTTAATTTGATTTTGAAAGATTTGTTTAATGTGTTTGACTTTCATTTGATTCAAAAAGCTTGTTTGAATGTGTTTTTTAGTTTCTTTTGATTCAAAAAGCTTAATTTGAATTTGTTTTTACTTTATTTCGATTCAAAAAGAATTGTTTGAATGTGTTTAACTTTCATTAGATTCAAAAAGCTTTGTTTGAATGTATTTGACTTTCATTTGATTCAAAAAGCTTTGTTTGAACGTGTTTGACTTTCATTTGATTCAAAAAGCTTTGTTTGAACGTATTTGACTTTTCGAATTAAAAAGATTTATTTGAATGTGTTTGACTTTCATTTGATTCAAAAAAGCTTTTTTGAATGTGTTTGACTTTCATTTGATTAAAAAAGCTATGTTTGAACGAGTTTGACTTTTATATGATTTAAAAAAATTTGTTTTAATGTGTTTGATTTTCATTTGTTCAAAAAGCTTTTGTTTTTAATGTGTTTGACATTCTTTTGATTAAAAAACTTTTTGTTTTAGTGTGTTTTGACTTTCAAAAAAGCTTAATTTGATTTTCATTTGATTCAAAAAGCTTAATTTGATTTTCATTTGATTCAAAAAGCTTTGTTTGAATGTGTTTTAACTTTCATTTTATTCAAAAAGCTATGAGGGAATGTGTTTGACTTTTTTTTGATTCATAAAGCTTTGTTTGAATGTGTTTGACTGTATTTTGATCCAAAAAGATTTATTGAACGTGTTTGACTTTCATTTGATTCAAAAAGCTTTGTTTGAACGTATTTTGACTTTATTTCGAATCAAAAAGATTTATTTGAATGTGTTTGACTTTCATTTGATTCAAAAAAGCTTTGTTTTTGAATGTGTTTGACTTTCATTTGATTAAAAAAGCTATGTTTGAATGAGTTTGACTTTTATATGATTTAAAAAAATTTGTATTAATGTGTTTGATTTTCATTTGTTTCAAAAAGCTATGTTTTTAATGTGTTTGACATTCTTTTGATTAAAAAAACTTTTGTTTTAATTGCGTTTGACTTTCTTTTTTGTTTAAAAATCTTTGTTTGAATGTGTTTGAATTTCATTTGATTAAAAAAGCTATGTTTGAATGAGTATGACTTTCATATGATTTAAAAATATTTGTTTGAATGTGTTTGATTTTCATTTGATTCAAAAAGCTATGTTTGAATGTGTTTTGACATTCATTTGATTCAAAAAGCTTTGTTTGAATGTGTTTGACTTTTATTATATTCAAAAAGCTTTGTTTGAATGTGTTTAACTTTCATTTGATTTTGAAAGATTTGTTTTAATGTGTTTGACTTTCATTAGACTCAAAAAGCTTGTTTGAAATGTGTTTAACTTTCTTTTGATTCAAAAAGCTTAATAAGAATTCGTTTTACTTTATTTCGATTCAAAAAGAATTGTTTGAATGTGTTTAACTTTCATTAGATTCAAAAAGCTTTGTTTGATTGTATTTGACTTTAATTTGATTCAAAAAGCCTTGTTTTAATGTGTCTGACTTTCATTTGATTCAAAAACTTTTGTTTGAATGTGTTTGACTTTCTTTTGATTCAAAAAGTTTTGTTTGAACGTGACTGACTGTATTTGGATCCACTAAGATTTGTTTGAATGTGTTTGACTTTTATTTGATTCATAAAGCTTTGTTTGAACGTGTTTGACTTTCATTTGATTAAAAAAGCTCTGTTTGAATGTGTTTCACTTTCGTTTGATTCAAAAATCTTTGTTTGAATGTGTTTGAGTTTATTTCAATTCAAAAACATATATTTGAATGTGTTTGACTCTCATTTGATTCAAAAAGCTTTGTTTGAATGTGTTTGACATTCATAAGATTCAAAAAACTTTGTTTGAATGTATTTGATTTTCATTTGATTCAAAAAGCTCTGTTTGAATGTGTTTGACTTTCATTTCATTTAAAAACTTTTGTTTGAATGTGTTTGACTTTCATTTGATTTATAGAGTTTTGTTTGGATGAGTTTGACATTCATTTGATTCAAAAACATTTGTTTGAATGTGTTTGATTTTCATTTGATTCAAAAAGCTTTGTTTGAATGTGTTTGACATTCATTTGATTCAAAAAGCTTTATTTGAATGTGTTTGACTATCATTATATTCAAAAAGGTTTGTTGGAATGTGTTTAACTTTAATTTGATTTTGAAAGATTTGTGTTAATGTGTTTGACTTTCATTTGATTCAAAAAGCTTGTTTGAATGTGTTTTTTAGTTTCTTTTGATTCAAAAAGCTTAATTTGAATTTGTTTTTACTTTATTTCGATTCAAAAAGAATTGTTTGAATGTGTTTAACTTTCATTAGATTCAAAAAGCTTTGTTTGAATGTATTTGACTATCATTTGATTCAAAAAGCTTTGTTTGAACGTGTTTGACTTTCATTTGATTCAAAAAGCTTTGTTTGAACGTATTTGACTTTATTTCGAATTAAAAAGATTTATTTGAATGTGTTTGACTTTCATTTAATTCAAAAAGCTTTGTTTGAATGTGTTTGACTTTCATTTGATTAAAAAAGCTATGTTTGAACGAGTTTGACTTTTATATGATTTAAAAAAATTTGTTTTAATGTGTTTGATTTTCATTTGTTTCAAAAAGCTTTGTTTTAATGTGTTTGACATTCTTTTGATTAAAAAAACTTTTGTTTTAGTGTGTTTGACTTTCTTTTTGTTTAAAAAGCTTTGTTTGAATGTGTTTGAAATTTCATTTGATTAAAAAGCTATGTTTGAATGAGTTTGACTTTTATATGATTTAAAAATATTTGTTTGAATGTGTTTGATTTTCATTTGTTTCAAAAAAGCTTTGTTAGAATGTGTTTGACATTCTTTTGATTAAAAAAACTTTTGTTTGAATGTGTTTGACTTTCTTTTTGTTTAAAAATCTTTGTTTGAATGTGTTTGAATTTATTTGATTAAAAAAAAGCTATGTTTGCATGAGTTTGACTTTCATATGATTTAAAAATATTTGTTTGAATGTGTTTGATTTTCATTTGATTCAAAAAGCTATGTTTGAATGTGTTTGACATTCATTTGATTCAAAAAGCTTTGGTTGAATGTGTTTGACTTTCATTATATTCAAAAAGCTTTGTTTGAATGTGATTAACTTTCATTTGATTTTGAAAGATTTGTTTTAATGTGTTTGACTTTCATTAGACTCAAAAAGCTTGTTTGAATGTGTTTAACTTTATTTTGATTCAAAAAGCTTAATTTGAATTTGTTTTACTTTATTTCGATTCAAAAAGAATTGTTTGAATGTGTTTAACTTTCATTAGATTCAAAAAAGCTTTGTTTGATTGTATTTGACTTTCATTTGATTCAAAAAGCCTTGTTTTAATGTGTTTGACTTTCATTTGATTCAAAAACTTTTGTTTGAATGTGTTTGACTTTCTTTTGATTCAAAAAGTTTTGTCTGAACGTGATTGACTGTATTTGGATCCACTAAGATTTGTTTGAATGTGTTTGACTTTTATTTGATTCATAAAGCTTTGTTTGAACGTGTTTGACTTTCATTTGATTAAAAAAGCTCTGTTTGAATGTGTTTAACTTTCGTTTGATTCAAGAAGCTTTGTTTGAATGTGTTTGAGTTTATTTCGATTCAAAAACATATATTTGAATGTGTTTTGACTCTCATTTGATTCAAAAAGCGTTGTTTGAATGTGTTTGACATTCATTAGATTCAAAAAGCTTTGTTTGAATGTATTTGATTTTCATTTGATTCAAAAAGCTCAGTTTGAATGTGTTTGACTATCATTATACTTTCATTTGATTTAAAAACTTTTGTTTGAATGAGTTTGACTTTCATTTGATTTAAAGAGCTTTGTTTGGACGAGTTTGACATTCATTTGATTCAAAAATATTTGTTTGAATGTGTTTGATTTTCATTTGATTCAAAAAGCTTTGTTTGAATGTGTTTCACATTCATTTGATTCAAAAAGCTTTATTTGAATGTGTTTGACTATCATTATACTTTCATTTGATTTAAAAACTTTTGTTTGAATGTGTTTGACTTTCATTTGATTTAAAGAGCTTTGTTTGGACGAGTTTGACATTCATTTTGATTAAAAAATATTTGTTTGAATGTGTTTGATTTTCATTTGATTCAAAAATCTTTGTTTGAATGTGTTTGACATTCATTTGATTCAAAAAGCTTTATTTGAATGTGTTTGACTATCATTATACTTTCATTTGATTTAAAAACTTTTGTTTGAATGAGTTTGACTTTCATTTGATTTAAAGAGCTTTGTTTGGACGAGTTTGACATTCATTTGATTCAAAAATATTTGTTTGAATGTGTTTGATTTTCATTTGATTCAAAAAGCATTGTTTGAATGTGTTTCACATTCATTTGATTCAAAAAGCTTTATTTGAATGTGTTTGACTATCATTATACTTTCATTTGATTTAAAAACTTATGTTTGAATGTGTTTGACTTTCATTTGATTTAAAGAGCTTTGTTTGGACGAGTTTGACATTCATTTGATTCAAAAAATATTTGTTTGAATGTGTTTGATTTTCATTTGATTCAAAAAGCCTTGTTTTAATGTGTTTGACTTTCATTTGATTCAAAAACTTTTGTTTGAATGTGTTTGACTTTCTTTTGATTCAAAAAGTTTTGTTTGAACGTGATTAACTGTATTTGGATCCACTAAGATTTGTTTGAATGTGTTTGACTTTTATTTGATTCATAAAGCTTTGTTTGAACGTGTTTGACTTTCATTTGATTAAAAAAGCTCTGTTTGAATGTGTTTAACTTTCATTTGATTCAAGAAGCTTTGTTTGAATATGTTTGAGTTTATTTCGATTCAAAAACATATATTTGAATGTGTTTGACTCTCATTTGATTCAAAAAGCTTTGTTTGAATGTGTTTGACATTCATTAGATTCAAAAAGCTTTGTTTGAATGTATTTGATTTTCATTTGATTCAAAAAGCTCTGTTTGAATGTGTTTGACTTTCATTTGATTTAAAAACTTTTGTTTGAAGGTGTTTGACTTTCATTTTATTTAAAGAGCTTTGTTTGGACGAGTTTGACATTCATTTGATTAAAAATATTTGTTTGAATGTGTTTGATTTTCATTTGATTCAAAAAGCTTTGTTTGAATGTGTTTGACATTCATTTGATTCAAAAAGCTTTGTTTGAATGTGTTTGACATTCATTTGATTCAAAAAGCTTTATTTGAATGTGTTTGGCTATCATTATTTTCAAAAAGGTTTGTTGGAATGTGTTTAACTTTAATTTGATTTTGAAAGATTTGTTTTAATGTGTTTGACTTTCATTTGATTCAAAAAACTTGTTTGAATGTGTTTTTTAGTTTCTTTTGATTCAACAAGCTTAATTTGAATTTGTTTTACTTTATTTTGATTCAAAAATAATTGTTTGAATGTGTAACTTTCATTTGATTCAAAAAGCTTTGTTTGAATGTATTTGACTTTCATTTGATTCAAAAAGCTTTGTTTGAACGTGTTTGACTTTCATTTGATTCAAAAAGCTTTGTTTGAATGTGTTTGACTTTCATTTTATTTAAAAAGCTATGAGTGAATGTGTTTGACTTTCTTTTGATTCATAAAGCTTTGTTTGAATGTGTTTGACTGTATTTCGATCCAAAAAGATATATTTGAATGTGTTTGACTTTCATTTGATTCAAAAAGCTTTGTTTGAATGTGTTTGACTTTCATTTGATTAAAAAAGCTATGTTTGAATGAGTTTGACTTTTATATGATTTAAAAAAATTTGTTTGAATGTGTTTGATTTTCATTTGTTTCACAAAGCTTTGTTTTAATGTGTTTGACATTCTTTTGATTAAAAAAACTTTTGTTTTAATGTGTTTGACTTTATTTTTGTTTAAAAAGCTTTGTTTGAATGTGTTTTAAATTTTATTTGATTAAAAAAGCTATGTTTGAATGAGTTTGACTTTTATATGATTTAAAAATATTTGTTTGAATGTGTTTGATTTTCATTTGTTTCAAAAAGCTTTGTTTGAATGTGTTTGACTTTCATTTGATTTAAAGAGCTTTGTTTGGACGAGTTTGACATTCATTTGATTCAAAAATATTTGTTTGAATGTGTTTGATTTTCATTTGATTCAAAAAGCTTTGTTTGAATGTGTTTGACATTCATTTGATTCAAAAAGCTTTATTTGAATGTGTTTGACTATCATTATACTTTCATTTGATTTAAAAACTTTTGTTTGAATGTGTTTGACTTTCATTTGATTAAAAGAGCTTTGTTTGGACGAGTTTGACATTCTTTGATTCAAAAATATTTGTTTGAATGTGTTTAATTTTCATTTGATTCAAAAAGCCTTGTTTTAATGTGTTTTGACTTTCATTTGATTCAAAAACTTTTGTTTGAATGTGTTTGACTTTCTTTTGATTCAAAAAAGTTTTGTTTGAACGTGATTGACTGTATTTGGATCCACTTAGATTTGTTTGAATGTGTTTGACTTTTATTTGATTCATAAAGCTTTGTTTGAACGTGTTTGACTTTCATTTGATTAAAAAAGCTCTGTTTGAATGTGTTTAACTTTCGTTTGATTCAAGAAGCTTTGTTTGAATGTGTTTGAGTTTATTTCGATTCGAAAACATATATTTGAATGTGTTTGACTCTCATTTGATTCAAAAAGCTTTGTTTGAATGTGTTTGGCATTCATTAGATTCAAAAAGCTTTGTTTGAATGTATTTGATTTTCATTTGATTCAAAAAGCTCTGTTTGAATTTGTTTGACTTTCATTTCATTTAAAAACTTTTGTTTGAATGTGTTTGACTTTCATTTGATTTAAAGAGCTTTGTTTGGACGAGTTTGACATTCATTTGATTGAAAAATATTTGTTTGAATGTGTTTGATTTTCATTTGATTCAAAAAGCTTTGTTTGAATGTGTTTGACATTCATTTGATTCAAAAAGCTTTATTTGAATGGGTTTGACTATCATTATACTTTCATTTGATTTAAAAACTTTTGTTTGAATGAGTTTGACTTTCATTTGATTTAAAGAGCTTTGTTTGGACGAGTTTGACTTTCATTTGATTCAAAAATATTTGTTTGAATGTGTTTGATTTTCATTTGATTCAAAAAGCTTTGTTTGAATGTGTTTCACATTCATTTGATTCAAAAAGCTTTATTTGAATGTGTTTGACTATCATTATACTTTCATTTGATTTAAAAACTTTTGTTTGAATGTGTTTGACTTTCATTTGATTTAAAGAGCTATGTTTGGACGAGTTTGACATTCATTTGATTCAAAAATATTTGTTTGAATGTGTTTGATTTTCATTTGATTCAAAAAGCCTTGTTTTAATGTGTTTGACTTTCATTTGATTCAAAAACTTTTGTTTGAATGTGTTTGACTTTCTTTTGATTCAAAAAGTTTTGTTTGAACGTGATTAACTGTATTTGGATCCACTAAGATTTGTTTGAATGTGTTTGACTTTTATTTGATTCATAAAGCTTTGTTTGAACGTGTTTGACTTTCATTTGATTTAAAAAGCTCTTTTTGAATGTGTTTAACTTTCATTTGATTCAAGAAGCTTTGTTTGAATGTGTTTGAGTTTATTTCGATTCAAAAACATATATTTGAATGTGTTTGACTCTCATTTGATTCAAAAAGCTTTGTTTGAATGTGTTTGACATTCATTAGATTCAAAGAGCTTTGTTTGAATGTATTTGACTTTCATTTGATTCAAAAAGCCTTGTTTTAATGTGTTTGACTTTCATTTGATTCAAAAACTTTTGTTTGAATGTGTTTGACTTTCTTTTGATTCAAAAAGTTTTGTTTGAACGTGATTGACTGTATTTGGATCCACTAAGATTTGTTTGAATGTGTTTGACTTTTATTTGATTCATAAAGCTTTGTTTGAACGTGTTTGACTTTCATTTGATTAAAAAAGCTCTGTTTGAATGTGTTTAACTTTCATTTGATTCAAGAAGCTTTGTTTGAATATGTTTGAGTTTATTTCGATTCAAAAACATATATTTGAATGTGTTTGACTCTCATTTGATTCAAAAAGCTTTGTTTGAATGTGTTTGACATTCATTAGATTCAAAAAGCTTTGTTTGAATGTATTTGATTTTCATTTGATTCAAAAGGCTCTGTTTGAATGTGTTTGACTTTCATTTGATTTAAAGAGCTTTGTTTGGACGAGTTTGACATTCATTTGATTAAAAAATATTTTTTTGAATGTGTTTGATTTTCATTTGATTCAAAAAGCTTTGTTTGAATGTGTTTGACATTCATTTGATTCAAAAAGCTTTGTTTGAATGTGTTTGACTTTCATTTGATTAAAAAAAGCTATGTTTGAATGAGTTTGACTTTTATATGATTTAAAAAAAATTGTTTTTGAATGTGTTTGATTTTCTTTTGTTTCAAAAAGCTTTGTTTGAATGTGTTTGACATTCTTTTGATTAAAAAAACTTTTGTTTTAATGTGTTTGACTTTCTTTTTGTTTAAAAAGCTTTGTTTGAATGTGTTTGAATTTCATTTGATTAAAAAAGCTATGTTTGAACGAGTTTGACTTTTATATGATTTAAAAATATTTGTTCGAATGTGTTTGATTTTCATTTGTTTCAAAAAGCTTTGTTTGAATGTGTTTGACATTCTTTTGATTAAAAAAACTTTTGTTTGAATGTGTTTGACTTTCTTTTTGTTTAAAAATCTTTGTTTGAATGTGTTTGAATTTCATTTGATTAAAAAAGCTATGTTTGAATGAGTTTGACTTTCATATGATTTAAAATTATTTGTTTGAATGTGTTTGATTTTCATTTGATTCAAAAAGCTATGTTTGAATGTGTTTGACATTCATTTGATTCAAAAAGCTTTGTTTGAATGTGTTTGACTTTCATTATATTCAAAAAGCTTTGTTTGAATGTTTTTAACTTTCATTTGATTTTGAAAGATTTGTTTTAATGTGTTTGACTTTCATTAGACTCAAAAAGCTTGTTTGAATGTGTTTAACTTTCTTTTGATTCAAAAAGCTTAATTTGAATTTGTTTTACTTTATTTCGATTCAAAAAGAATTGTTTGAATGTGTTTAACTTTCATTAGATTCAAAAAGCTTTGTTTGATTGTATTTGACTTTCATTTGATTCAAAAAGCCTTGTTTTAATGTGTTTGACTTTCATTTGATTCAAAAACTTTTGTTTGAATGTGTTTGACTTTCTTTTGATTCAAAAAGTTTTGTTTGAACGTGATTGACTGTATTTGGATCCACTAAGATTTGTTTGAATGTGTTTGACTTTTATTTGATTCATAAAGCTTTGTTTGAACGTGTTTGACTTTCATTTGATTCAAAAAGCTATGTTTGAATGTGTTTGACATTCATTTGATTCAAAAAGCTTTGTTTGAATGTGTTTGACATTCTTTAGATTCAAAAAGCTTTGTTTGAATGTATTTGATTTTCATTTGATTCAAAAAGCTCTGTTTGAATGTGTTTGACTTTCATTTGATTTAAAAACTTTTGTTTGAATGTGTTTAACTTTCATTTGATTTAAAAAGCTTTGTTTGGGCGAGTTTGACATTCATTTGATTCAAAAATATTTTTTTGAATGTGTTTGATTTTCATTTGATTCAAAAAGCTTTGTTTGAATGTGTTTAACATTCATTTGATTAAAAAGTTTTATTTGAATGTGTTTGACTTTTATTTGAATGTGTTTAACTTTCGTTTGATTAAAAAAGTTTTATTTGAATGTGTTTGACATTCATTTGATTCAAAAAGCTTTATTTGAATGTGTTTGACTATCATTATACTTTCATTTGATTTAAAAACTTTTGTTTGAATGTGTTTGACTTTCATTTGATTTAAAGATCTTTGTTTGGACGAGTTTGACATTCATTTGATTCAAAAATATTTATTTGAATGTGTTTGATTTTCATTTGATTCAAAAAGCTTTGTTTGAATGTGTTTGACATTCATTTGATTCAAAAAGCTTTATTTGAATGTGTTTGACTATCATTATATTCAAAAAGGTTTGTTGGAATGTGTTTAACTTTAATTTGATTTTGAAAGATTTGTTTTAATGTGTTTGACTTTCATTTGATTCAAAAAGCTTGTTTGAATGTGTTTTTTTAGTTTCTTTTGATTCAAAAAGCTTAATTTGAATTTGTTTTACTTTATTTCGATTCAAAAAGAATTGTTTGAATGTGTTTAACTTTCATTAGATTCAAAAAGCTTTGTTTGAAATGTATTTGACTTTCATTTATTCAAAAAGCTTTGTTTGAACGTGTTTGATTTTCATTTGATTCAAAAAGCTTTGTTTGAATGTGTTTGACTTTCATTTTATTCAAAAAGCTATGAGTGAATGTGTTTGACTTTCTTTTGATTCATAAAGCTTTGTTTGAATGTGTTTGAATGTATTTCGTTCCAAAAAGATTTATTGAACGTGTTTGACTTTCATTTGATTCAAAAAGCTTTGTTTGAACGTATTTGACTTTATTTCGAATCAAAAAGATTTATTTGAATGTGTTTGACTTTCATTTGATTCAAAAAGCTTTGTTTGAATGTGTTTGACTTTCATTTGATTAAAAAATCTAAGTTTGAATGAATTTGACTTTTATATGATTTTAAAAAAAATTGTTTTAATGTGTTTGATTCTCATTTGTTTCAAAAAGCTTTGTTTGAATGTGTTTGACATTCTTTTGATTAAAAAAAACTTTTGTTTTAATGTGTTTGACTTTCTTTTTGTTTAAAAAGCTTTGTCTGAATGTGTTTGAATTTCATTTGATTAAAAAAGCTATGTTTGAACGAGTTTGACTTTTATATGATTTAAAAATATTTGTTTGAATGTGTTTGATTTTCATTTGTTTCAAAAAGCTTTGTTTGAATGTGTTTGACATTCTTTTGATTAAAAAAACTTTTGTTTGAATGTGTTTGATTTTCTTTTTGTTTAAAAATCTTTGTTTGAATGTGTTTGAATTTCATTTGATTAAAAAAGCTATGTTTGAATGAGTTTTGACTTTCATATGATTTAAAAATATTTGTTTGAATGTGTTTGATTTTCATTTGATTCAAAAAGCTATGTTTGAATGTGTTTGACATTCATTTGATTCAAAAAGCTTTGTTTGAATGTGTTTGACTTTCATTATATTCAAAAAGCTTTGTTTGAATGTGTTTAACTTTCATTTGATTTTGAAAGATTTGTTTTAATGTGTTTGACTTTCATTAGACTCAAAAAGCTTGTTTGAATGTGTTTAACTTTCTTTTGATTCAAAAAGCTTAATTTGAATTTGTTTTACTTTATTTCGATTCAAAAAGAATTGTTTGAATGTGTTTAACTTTCATTAGATTCAAAAAGCTTTGTTTGATTGAATTTGACTTTCATTTGATTCAAAAAGCCTTGTTTTAATGTGTTTGACTTTCTTTTGATTCAAAAACTTTTTTTGAATGTGTTTGACTTTCTTTTGATTCAAAAAGTTTTGTTTGCACGTGATTGACTGTATTTGGATCCACTAAGATTTGTTTGAATGTGTTTGACTTTTATTTGATTCATAAAGCTTTGTTTGAAACGTGTTTGACTTTCATTTGATTAAAAAAGCTCAGTTTGAATGTGTTTAACTTTCGTTTGATTCAAGAAGCTTTGTTTGAAGGTGTTTGAGTTTATTTCGATTCAAAAACATATATTTGAATGTGTTTGACTCTCATTTGATTCAAAAAGCTTTGTTTGAATGTGTTTGACATTCATTAGATTCAAAAAGCTTTGTTTGAATGTATTTGATTTTCATTTGATTCAAAAAGCTCTGTTTGAATGTGTTTGACTTTCATTTGATTTAAAAAACTTTTGTTTGAATGTGTTTGACTTTCATTTGATTTAAAGAGCTTTGTTTGGACGAGTTTGACATTCATTTGATTCAAAAATATTTGTTTAAATGTGTTTGATTTTCATTTGATTCAAAAAGCTTTGTTTGAATGTGTTTGACATTCATTTGATTCAAAAAGCTTTATTTGAATGTGTTTGACTATCATTATATTCAAAAAGGTTTGTTGGAATGTGTTTAACTTTAATTTGATTTTGAAAAGTTTGTTTTAATGTGTTTGACTTTCATTTGATTCAAAAAGCTTGTTTGAATGTGTTTTTTTAGTTTCTTTTGATTTAACAAGCTTCATTTGAATTTGTTTTACTTTATTTCGATTCAAAAATAATTGTTTGAATGTGATTAATTTTCATTTGATTCAAAATGCTTTGTTTGAATGTATTTGACTTTCATTTGATTCAAAAAGCTTTGTTTGAACGTGTTTGACTTTCATTTGATTCAAAAAGCTTTGTTTGAATGTGTTTGACTTTCATTTTATTCAAAAAGCTATGAGTGAATGTGTTTGACTTTCTTTTGATTCATAAAGCTTTGTTTGAATGTGTTTGATTGTATTTCGATCCAAAAAAGATTTATTGAACGTGTTTGACTTTCATTTGATTCAAAAAGCTTTGTTTGAACGTATTTGACTCTATTTCGAATCAAAAAGATTTATTTGAATGTGTTTTGACTTTCATTTGATTCAAAAAGCTTTGTTTGAATGTGTTTGACTTTCATTTGATTAAAAAAGCTATGTTTGAATGAGTTTGACTTTTATATGATTTAAAAAAATTTGTTTTAATGTGTTTGATTTTCATTTGTTTCAAAAAAGCTTTGTTTGAATGTGTTTGACATTATTTTGATTAAAAAAACTTTTGTTTTAATGTGTTTGACTTTCTTTTTGTTTAAAAAGCTTTGTTTGAATGTGTTTGAATTTCATTTGATTAAAAAAGCTATGTTTGAATGAGTTTGACTTTTATATGATTTAAAAATATTTGTTTGAATGTGTTTGATTTTCATTTGTTTCAAAAAGCTTTGTTTGAATGTGTTTGACATTCTTTTGATTAAAAAAACTTTCGTTTGAATGTGTTTGACTTTCTTTTTGTTTAAAAATCTTTGTTTGAATGTGTTTGAATTTCATTTGATTAAAAAAGCTATGTTTGAATGAGTTTGACTTTCATATGATTAAAAATATTTGTTTGAATGTGTTTTATTTTCATTTGATTCAAAAAGCTATGTTTGAATGTGTTTGACATTCATTTGATTCAAAAAGCTTTGTTTGAATGTGTTTGACTTTCATTATATTCAAAAAGCTTTGTTTGAATGTGTTTAACTTTCATTTGATTTGAAAGATTTGTTTTAATCTGTTTGACTTTCATTAGACTCAAAAAGCTTGTTTGAATGTGTTTAACTTTCTTTTGATTCAAAAAGCTTAATTTGAATTTGTTTTACTTTATTTCGATTCAAAAAGAATTGTTTGAATGTGTTTAACTTTCATTTAGATTCAAAAAGCTTTGTTTGATTGTATTTGACTTTCATTTGATTCAAAAAGCCTTGTTTTAATGTGTTTGACTTTCATTTGATTCAAAAACTTTTGTTTGAATGTGTTTGACTTTCTTTTGATTCAAAAAGTTTTGTTTGAATGTGTTTGACTATCATTATATTCAAAAAGGTTTGTTGGATTGTGTTTACTTTAATTTGATTTTGAAAGATTTGTTTTAATGTGTTTGACTTTCATTTGATTTAAAAAGCTTGTTTGAATGTGTTTTTTAGTTTCTTTTGATTCAACAAGCTTAATTTGAATTTGTTTTACTTTATTTCGATTCAAAAATAATTGTTTGAATGTGTTTAACTTTCATTTGATTCAAAAAGCTTTGTTTGAATGTATTTGACTTTCATTTGATTCAAAAAGCTTTGTTTGAACGTGTTTGACTTTCATTTGATTCAAAAAGCTTTGTTTGAACGTATTTGACTTTATTTCGAATCAAAAAGATTTATTTGAATGTGTTTGACTTTCATTTGATTCAAAAAGCTTTGTTTGAATGTGTTTGACTTTCATTTGATTAAAAAAGCTATGTTTGAATGAGTTTGACTTTTATATGATTTAAAAAAATTTGTTTTAATGTGTTTGATTTTCATTTGTTTCAAAAAGCTTTGTTTTAATGTGTTTGACATTCTTTTGATTAAAAAAACTTTTGTTTTAATGTGTTTGACTTTCTTTTTGTTTAAAAATCTTTGTTTGAATGTGTTTGAATTTCATTTGATTAAAAAAGCTATGTTTGAATGAGTTTGACTTTCATATGATTTAAAAATATTTGTTTGAATGTGTTTGATTTTCATTTGATTCAAAAAGCTATGTTTGAATGTGTTTGACATTCATTTGATTCAAAAAGCTTTGTTTGAATGTGTTTGACTTTCATTATATTCAAAAAGCTTTGTTTGAATGTGTTTAACTTTCATTTGATTTTGAAAGATTTGTTTTAATGTGTTTGACTTTCATTAGACTCAAAAAGCTTGTTTGAATGTGTTTAACTTTCTTTTGATTCAAAAAGCTTAATAAGAATTCGTTTTACTTTATTTCGATTCAAAAAGAATTGTTTGAATGTGTTTAACTTTCATTAGATTCAAAAAGCTTTGTTTGATTGTATTTGACTTTCATTTGATTCAAAAAGCCTTGTTTTAATGTGTTTGACTTTCATTTGATTCAAAAACTTTTGTTTGAATGTGTTTGACTTTCTTTTGATTCAAAAAGTTTTGTTTGAACGTGACTGACTGTATTTGGATCCACTAAGATTTGTTTGAATGTGTTTGACTTTTATTTGATTCATAAAGCTTTGTTTGAACGTGTTTGACTTTGATTTGATTAAAAAAGCTCTGTTTGAATGTGTTTCACTTTCGTTTGATTCAAAAAGCTTTGTTTGAATGTGTTTAAGTTTATTTCGATTCAAAAACATATATTTGAATGTGTTTGACTCTCATTTGATTCAAAAAGCTTTGTTTGAATGTGTTTGACATTCATTAGATTCAAAAAGCTTTGTTTGAATGTATTTGATTTTCATTTGATTCAAAAAGCTCTGTTTGAATGTGTTTGACTTTCATTTGATTTAAAAACTTTTGTTTGAATGTGTTTGACTTTCATTTGATTTATAGAGCTTTGTTTGGATGAGTTTGACATTCATTTGATTCAAAACTATTTGTTTGAATGTGTTTTATTTTCATTTGATTCAAAAAGCTTTGTTTGAATGTGTTTGACATTCATTTGATTCAAAAAGCTTTATTTGAATGTGTTTGACTATCATTATATTCAAAAAGGTTTGTTGGAATGTGTTTAACTTTAATTTGATTTTGAAAGATTTGTGTTAATGTGTTTGACTTTCATTTGATTCAAAAAGCTTGTTTGAATGTGTTTTTTAGTTTCTTTTGATTCAAAAAGCTTAATTTGAATTTGTTTTACTTTATTTCGATTCAAAAAGAATTGTTTGAATGTGTTTAACTTTTATTAGATTCAAAAAGCTTTGTTTGAATGTATTTGACTTTCATTTGATTCAAAAAGCTTTGTTTGAACGTGTTTGACTTTCATTTGATTCAAAAAGCTTTGTTTGAACGTATTTGACTTTATTTCGAATTAAAAAGATTTATTTGAATGTGTTTGACTTTCATTTAATTCAAAAAGCTTTGTTTGAATGTGTTTGACTTTCATTTGATTAAAAAAGCTATGTTTGAACGAGTTTGACTTTTATATGATTTAAAAAAATTTGTTTTAATGTGTTTGATTTTCATTTGTTTCAAAAAGCTTTGTTTTAATGTGTTTGACATTCATTTTGATTCAAAAAGCTTTGTTTGAATGTGTTTGACTTTCATTATATTCAAAAAGCTTTGTTTGAATGTGTTTAACTTTCATTTGATTTTGAAAGATTTGTTTTAATGTGTTTGACTTTCATTAGACTCAAAAAGCTTGTTTGAATGTGTTTAACTTTCTTTTGATTCAAAAAGCCTAATTTCAGTTTGTTTTACTTTATTTCGATTCAAAAAGAATTGTTTGAATGTGTTTTAACTTTCATTAGATTCAAAAAGCTTTGTTTGATTGTATTTGACATTCATTTGATTCAAAAATATTTGTTTGAATGTGTTTGATTTTCATTTGATTCAAAAAGCTTTGTTTGAATGTGTTTGACATTCATTTGATTCAAAAAGCTTTATTTGAATGTGTTTGACTATCATTATATTCAAAAAGGTTTGTTGGAATGTGTTTAACTTTAATTTGATTTTGAAAGATTTGTTTTAATGTGTTTGACTTTCATTTGATTCAAAAAGCTTGTTTGAATGTGTTTTTTAGTTTCTTTTGATTCAACAAGCTTAATTTGAATATGTTTTACTTTATTTCGATTCAAAAATAATTGTTTGAATGTGTTTAACTTTCATTTGATTCAAAAAGCTTTGTTTGAATGTATTTGACTTTCATTTGATTCAAAAAGCTTTGTTTGAACGTGTTTGATTTTCATTTGATTCAAAAAGCTTTGTTTGAACGTATTTGACTTTATTTCGAATCAAAAAGATTTATTTGAATGTGTTTGACTTTCATTTGATTCAAAAAGATTTGTTTGAATGTGTTTGACTTTCATTTGATTATAAAAGCTATGTTTGAATGAGTTTGACTTTTATATGATTTAAAAAAATTTGTTTTAATGTGTTTGATTTTCATTTGTTTCAAAAAGCTTTGTTTTAATGTGTTTGACATTCTTTTGATTAAAAAAACTTTTGTTTTAATGTGTTTGACTTTCTTTTTTTTTAAAATCTTTGTTTGAATGTGTTTGAATTTCATTTGATTAAAAAAGCTATGTTTGAATGAGTTTGACTTTCATATGATTTAAAAATATTTGTTTGAATGTGTTTGATTTTCATTTGATTCAAAAAGCTATGTTTGAATGTGTTTGACATTCATTTGATTCAAAAAGCTTTGTTTGAATGTGTTTGACTTTCATTATATTCAAAAAGCTTTGTTTGAATGTGTTTAACTTTCATTTGATTTTGAAAGATTTGTTTTAATGTGTTTGACTTTCATTAGACTCAAAAAGCTTGTTTGAATGTGTTTAACTTTCTTTTGATTCAAAAAGCTTAATAAGAATTCGTTTTACTTTATTTCGATTCAAAAAGAATTGTTTGAATGTGTTTAACTTTCATTAGATTCAAAAAGCTTTGTTTGATTGTATTTGACTTTCATTTGATTCAAAAAGCCTTGTTTTAATGTGTTTGACTTTCATTTGATTCAAAAACTTTTGTTTGAATGTGTTTGACTTTCTTTTGATTCAAAAAGTTTTGTTTGAACGTGACTGACTGTATTTGGATCCACTAAGATTTGTTTGAATGTGTTTGACTTTTATTTGATTCATAAAGCTTTGTTTGAACGTGTTTGACTTTGATTTGATTAAAAAAGCTCTGTTTGAATGTGTTTCACTTTCGTTTGATTCAAAAAGCTTTGTTTGAATGTGTTTAAGTTTATTTCGATTCAAAAACATATATTTGAATGTGTTTGACTCTCATTTGATTCAAAAAGCTTTGTTTGAATGTGTTTGACATTCATTAGATTCAAAAAGCTTTGTTTGAATGTATTTGATTTTCATTTGATTCAAAAAGCTCTGTTTGAATGTGTTTGACTTTCATTTGATTTAAAAACTTTTGTTTGAATGTGTTTGACTTTCATTTGATTTATAGAGCTTTGTTTGGATGAGTTTGACATTCATTTGATTCAAAACTATTTGTTTGAATGTGTTTTATTTTCATTTGATTCAAAAAGCTTTGTTTGAATGTGTTTGACATTCATTTGATTCAAAAAGCTTTATTTGAATGTGTTTGACTATCATTATATTCAAAAAGGTTTGTTGGAATGTGTTTAACTTTAATTTGATTTTGAAAGATTTGTGTTAATGTGTTTGACTTTCATTTGATTCAAAAAGCTTGTTTGAATGTGTTTTTTAGTTTCTTTTGATTCAAAAAGCTTAATTTGAATTTGTTTTACTTTATTTCGATTCAAAAAGAATTGTTTGAATGTGTTTAACTTTTATTAGATTCAAAAAGCTTTGTTTGAATGTATTTGACTTTCATTTGATTCAAAAAGCTTTGTTTGAACGTGTTTGACTTTCATTTGATTCAAAAAGCTTTGTTTGAACGTATTTGACTTTATTTCGAATTAAAAAGATTTATTTGAATGTGTTTGACTTTCATTTAATTCAAAAAGCTTTGTTTGAATGTGTTTGACTTTCATTTGATTAAAAAAGCTATGTTTGAACGAGTTTGACTTTTATATGATTTAAAAAAATTTGTTTTAATGTGTTTGATTTTCATTTGTTTCAAAAAGCTTTGTTTTAATGTGTTTGACATTCATTTGATTCAAAAAGCTTTGTTTGAATGTGTTTGACTTTCATTATATTCAAAAAGCTTTGTTTGAATGTGTTTAACTTTCATTTGATTTTGAAAGATTTGTTTTAATGTGTTTGACTTTCATTAGACTCAAAAAGCTTGTTTGAATGTGTTTAACTTTCTTTTGATTCAAAAAGCCTAATTTCAGTTTGTTTTACTTTATTTCGATTCAAAAAGAATTGTTTGAATGTGTTTAACTTTCATTAGATTCAAAAAGCTTTGTTTGATTGTATTTGACATTCATTTGATTC
The DNA here is from genome assembly GCF_001683475.1 of Chenopodium quinoa. NCBI lineage: Eukaryota > Viridiplantae > Streptophyta > Magnoliopsida > Caryophyllales > Amaranthaceae > Chenopodium > Chenopodium quinoa. Next base: position 50,828 of record NW_018744422.1, on the reverse strand, counting down.
AAAAATATTTGTTTGAATGTGTTTGATTTTCATTTGATTCAAAAAGCTTTGTTTGAATGTGTTTGACATTCATTTGATTCAAAAAGCTTTATTTGAATGTGTTTGACTATCATTATATTCAAAAAGGTTTGTTGGAATGTGTTTAACTTTAATTTGATTTTGAAAGATTTGTTTTAATGTGTTTGACTTTCATTTGATTCAAAAAGCTTGTTTAAATGTGTTTTTTAGTTTCTTTTGATTCAACAAGCTTAATTTGAATTTGTTTTACTTTATTTCGATTCAAAAATAATTGTTTGAATGTGTTTAACTTTCATTTGATTCAAAAAGCTTTGTTTGAATGTATTTGACTTTCATTTGATTCAAAAAGCTTTGTTTGAACGTGTTTGACTTTCATTTGATTCAAAAAGCTTTGTTTGAACGTATTTGACTTTATTTCGAATCAAAAAGATTTATTTGAATGTGTTTGACTTTCATTTGATTCAAAAAGCTTTGTTTGAATGTGTTTGACTTTCATTTGATTATAAAAGCTATGTTTGAATGAGTTTGACTTTTATATGATTTAAAAAAATTTGTTTTAATGTGTTTGATTTTCATTTGTTTCAAAAAGCTTTGTTTGAATGTGTTTGACATTCTTTTGATTAAAAAAAACTTTTGTTTTAATGTGTTTGACTTTCTTTTTGTTTAAAAATCTTTGTTTGAATGTGTTTGAATTTCATTTGATTAAAAAAGCTATGTTTGAATGAGTTTGACTTTCATATGATTTAAAAATATTTGTTTGAATGTGTTTGATTTTCATTTGATTCAAAAAGCTATGTTTGAATGTGTTTGACATTCATTTGATTCAAAAAGCTTTGTTTGAATGTGTTTGACTTTCATTATATTCAAAAAGCTTTGTTTGAATGTGTTTAACTTTCATTTGATTTTGAAAGATTTGTTTTAATGTGTTTGACTTTCATTAGACTCAAAAAGCTTGTTTGAATGTGTTTAACTTTCTTTTGATTCAAAAAGCTTAATAAGAATTCGTTTTACTTTATTTCGATTCAAAAAGAATTGTTTGAATGTGTTTAACTTTCATTAGATTCAAAAAGCTTTGTTTGATTGTATTTGACTTTCATTTCATTCAAAAAGCCTTGTTTTAATGTGTCTGACTTTCATTTGATTCAAAAACTTTTGTTTGGATGTGTTTGACTTTCTTTTGATTCAAAAAGTTTTGTTTGAACGTGACTGACTGTATTTGGATCCACTAAGATTTGTTTGAATGTGTTTGACTTTTATTTGATTCATAAAGCTTTGTTTGAACGTGTTTGACTTTGATTTGATTAAAAAAGCTCTGTTTGAATGTGTTTCACTTTCGTTTGATTCAAAAAGCTTTGTTTGAATGTGTTTAAGTTTATTTCGATTCAAAAACATATATTTGAATGTGTTTGACTCTCATTTGATTCAAAAAGCTTTGTTTGAATGTGTTTGACATTCATTAGATTCAAAAAGCTTTGTTTGAATGTATTTGATTTTCATTTGATTCAAAAAGCTCTGTTTGAATGTGTTTGACTTTCATTTGATTTAAAAACTTTTGTTTGAATGTGTTTGACTTTCATTTAATTTATAGAGCTTTGTTTGGATGAGTTTGACATTCATTTGATTCAAAAATATTTGTTTGAATGTGTTTTATTTTCATTTGATTCAAAAAGCTTTGTTTGAATGTGTTTGACATTCATTTGATTCAAAAAGCTTTATTTGAATGTGTTTGACTATCATTATATTCAAAAAGGTTTGTTGGAATGTGTTTAACTTTAATTTGATTTTGAAAGATTTGTGTTAATGTGTTTGACATTCATTTGATTCAAAAAGCTTGTTTGAATGTGTTTTTTAGTTTCTTTTGATTCAAAAAGCTTAATTTGAATTTGTTTTACTTTATTTAGATTCAAAAAGAATTGTTTGAATGTGTTTAACTTTTATTAGATTCAAAAAGCTTTGTTTGAATGTATTTGACTTTCATTTGATTCAAAAAGCTTTGTTTGAACGTGTTTGACTTTCATTTGATTCAAAAAGCTTTGTTTGAACGTATTTGACTTTATTTCGAATTAAAAAGATTTATTTGAATGTGTTTGACTTTCATTTAATTCAAAAAGCTTTGTTTGAATGTGTTTGACTTTCATTTGATTAAAAAAGCTATGTTTGAACGAGTTTGACTTTTATATGATTTAAAAAAATTTGTTTTAATGTGTTTGATTTTCATTTGTTTCAAAAAGCTTTGTTTTAATGTGTTTGACATTCTTTTGATTAAAAAAACTTTTGTTTTAGTGTGTTTGACTTTCTTTTTGTTTAAAAAGCTTTGTTTGAATGTGTTTGAATTTCATTTGATTTTGAAAGATTTGTTTTAATGTGTTTGACTTTCATTAGACTCAAAAAGCTTGTTTGAATGTGTTTCACTTTCTTTTGATTCAAAAAGCCTAATTTCAGTTTGTTTTACTTTATTTCGATTCAAAAAAAATTGTTTGAATGTGTTTAACTTTCATTAGATTCAAAAAGCTTTGTTTGATTGTATTTGACATTCATTTGATTCAAAAATATTTGTTTGAATGTGTTTGATTTTCATTTGATTCAAAAAGCTTTGTTTGAATGTGTTTGACATTCATTTGATTCAAAAAGCTTTATTTGAATGTGTTTGACTATCAATATATTCAAAAAGGTTTGTTGGAATGTGTTTAACTTTAATTTGATTTTGAAAGATTTGTTTTAATGTGTTTGACTTTCATTTGATTCAAAAAGCTTGTTTGAATGTGTTATTTAGTTTCTTTTGATTCAACAAGCTTAATTTGAATTTGTTTTACTTTATTTCGATTCAAAAATAATTGTTTGAATGTGTTTAACTTTCATTTGATTCAAAAAGCTTTGTTTGAATGTATTTGACTTTCATTTGATTCAAAAAGCTTTGTTTGAACGTGTTTGACTTTCATTTGATTCAAAAAGCTTTGTTTGAACGTATTTGACTTTATTTCGAATCAAAAAGATTTATTTGAATGTGTTTGACTTTCATTTGATTCAAAAAGATTTGTTTGAATGTGTTTGACTTTCATTTGATTATAAAAGCTATGTTTGAATGAGTTTGACTTTTATATGATTTAAAAAAATTTGTTTTAATGTGTTTGATTTTCATTTGTTTCAAAAAGCTTTGTTTTAATGTGTTTGACATTCTTTTGATTAAAAAAACTTTTGTTTTAATGTGTTTGACTTTCTTTTTTTTTTAAAATCTTTGTTTGAATGTGTTTGAATTTCATTTGATTAAAACAGCTATGTTTGAATGTGTTTGACTTTCTTTTTGTTTAAAAATCTTTGTTTGAATGTGTTTGAATTTCATTTGATTAAAAAACCTATGTTTGAATAAGTTTGACTTTCATATGTTTAAAAATATTTGTTTGAATGTGTTTGACTTTCATTATATTCAAAAAGCTTTGTTTGAATGTGTTTAACTTGCATTTGATTTTGAAAGATTTGTTTTAATGTGTTTGACTTTCATTAGACTCAAAAAGCTTGTTTGAATGTGTTTAACTTTCTTTTGATTCAAAAAGCTTAATAAGAATTCGTTTTACTTTATTTCGATTCAAAAAGAATTGTTTGAATGTGTTTAACTTTCATTAGATTCAAAAAGCTTTGTTTGATTGTATTTGACTTTCATTTCATTCAAAAAGCCTTGTTTTAATGTGTCTGACTTTCATTTGATTCAAAAACTTTGTTTGAATGTGTTTAACTTTCTTTTGATTCAAAAAGTTTTGTTTGAACGTGACTGACTGTATTTGGATCCACTAAGATTTGTTTGAATGTGTTTGACTTTTATTTGATTCATAAAGCTTTGTTTGAACGTGTTTGACTTTGATTTGATTAAAAAAGCTTTGTTTGAATGTGTTTCACTTTCGTTTGATTCAAAAAGCTTTGTTTGAATGTGTTTAAGTTTATTTCGATTCAAAAACATATATTTGAATGTGTTTGACTCTCATTTGATTCAAAAAGCTTTGTTTGAATGTGTTTGACATTCATTAGATTCAAAAAGCTTTGTATGAATGTATTTGATTTTCATTTGATTCAAAAAGCTCTGTTTGAATGTGTTTGACTTTCATTTGATTTAAAAACTTTTGTTTGAATGTGTTTGACTTTCATTTGATTTATAGAGCTTTGTTTGGATGAGTTTGACATTCATTTGATTCAAAAATATTTGTTTGAATGTGTTTTATTTTCATTTGATTCAAAAAGCTTTGTTTGAATGTGTTTGACATTCATTTGATTCAAAAAGCTTTATTTGAATGTGTTTGACTATCATTATATTCAAAAAGGTTTGTTGGAATGTGTTTAACTTTAATTTGATTTTGAAAGATTTGTGTTAATGTGTTTGACTTTCATTTGATTCAAAAAGCTTGTTTGAATGTGTTTTTTAGTTTCTTTTGATTCAAAAAGCTTTATTTGAATTTGTTTTACTTTATTTCGATTCAAAAAGAATTGTTTGAATGTGTTTAACTTTTATTAGATTCAAAAAGCTTTGTTTGAATGTATTTGACTTTCATTTGATTCAAAAAGCTTTGTTTGAACGTGTTTGACTTTTATTTGATTCAAAAAGCTTTGTTTGAACGTATTTGACTTTATTTCGAATTAAAAAGATTTATTTGAATGTGTTTGACTTTCTTTTTGTTTAAAAAGCTTTGTCTGAATGTGTTTGAATTTCATTTGATTAAAAAAGCTATGTTTGAATGAGTTTGACTTTATATGATTGAAAAAAATTTGTTTTAATGTGTTTGATTTTCGTTTGTTTCAAAAAGCTTTGTTTGAATGTGTTTGACATTCTTTTGATTAAAAAAACTTTTGTTTTAATGTGTTTGACTTTCTTTTTGTTTAAAAATCTTTGTTTGAATGTGTTTGAATTTCATTTGATTAAAAAAAGCTATGTTTGAATGAGTTTGACTTTCATATGATTTAAAAATATTTGTTTGAATGTGTTTGATTTTCATTTGATTTAAAAAGCTATGTTTGAATGTGTTTGACATTCATTTGATTCAAAAAGCTTTGTTTGAATGTGTTTGACTTTCATTATATTCAAAAAGCTTTGTTTGATTGTGTTTAACTTTCATTTGATTTTGAAAGATTTGTTTTAATGTGTTTGACTTTCATTAGACTCAAAAAGCTTGTTTGAATGTGTTTAACTTTCTTTTGATTCAAAAAGCTTAATTTGAATTTGTTTTACTTTATTTCGATTCAAAAAGAATTGTTTGAATGTGTTTAACTTTCATTAGATTCAAAAAGCTTTGTTTGATTGTATTTGACTTTCATTTGATTCAAAAAGCCTTGTTTTAATGTGTTTGACTTTCATTTGATTCAAAAACTTTTGTTTGAATGTGTTTGACTTTCTTTTGATTAAAAAAGTTTTGTTTGAACGTGATTGACTGTATTTGGATCCACTAAGATTTGTTTGAATGTGTTTGACTTTTATTTGATTCATAAAGCTTTGTTTGAACGTGTTTGACTTTCATTTGATTAAAAAAGCTCTGTTTGAATGTGTTTAACTTTCGTTTGATTCAAGAAGCTTTGTTTGAATGTGTTTGAGTTTATTTCGATTCAAAAACATATATTTGAATGTGTTTGACTCTCATTTGATTCAAAAAGCTTTGTTTGAATGTGTTTGACATTCATTAGATTCAAAAAGCTTTGTTTGAATGTATTTGATTTTCATTTGATTCAAAAAGCTCTGTTTGAATGTGTTTGACTTTCATTTGATTTAAAAACTTTTGTTTGAATGTGTTTGACTTTCATTTGATTTATAGAGCTTTGTTTGGATGAGTTTGACATTCATTTGATTCAAAAATATTTGTTTGAATGTGTTTGATTTTCATTTGATTCAAAAAGCTTTGTTTGAATGTGTTTGACATTCATTTGATTCAAAAAGCTTTATTTGAATATGTTTGACTATCATTATATTCAAAAAGGTTTGTTGGAATGTGTTTAACTTTAATTTGATTTTGAAAGATTTGTGTTAATGTGTTTGACTTTCATTTGATTTAAAAAGCTTGTTTGAATGTGTTTTTTAGTTTCTTTTGATTCAAAAAGCTTAATTTGAATTTGTTTTACTTTATGTCGATTCAAAAATAATTGTTTGAATGTGTTTAACTTTCATTTGATTCAAAAATCTTTGTTTGAATGTATTTGACTTTCATTTGATTCAAAAAGCTTTGTTTGAACGTGTTTGACTTTCATTTGATTCAAAAAGCTTTGTTTGAATGTGTTTGACTTTCATTTTATTCAAAAAGCTATGAATGAATGTGGTTGACTTTCTTTTGATTCATAAAGCTTTGTTTGAATGTGTTTGACTTTATTTAGATCCAAAAAGATTTATTGAACGTGTTTGACTTTCATTTGATTCAAAAAGCTTTGTTTGAACGTATTTGACTTTATTTCGAATCAAAAAGATTTTTTGAATGTGTTTGACTTTCATTTGATTCAAAAAGCTTTATTTGAATGTGTTTGACTTTCATTTGATTATAAAAGCTATGTTTGAATGAGTTTGACTTTTATATGATTTAAAAAAATTTGTTTTAATGTGTTTGATTTTCATTTGTTTCAGAAAGCTTTGTTTGAATGTGTTTAACTTTCATTTGATTTTGAAAGATTTGTTTTAATGTGTTTGACTTTCATTAGACACAAAAAGCTTGTTTGAATGTGTTTAGCTTTCTTTTGATTCAAAAAGCTTAATTTGAATTTGTTTTACTTTATTTCGATTCAAAAAGAATTGTTTGAATGTGTTTAACTTTTATTAGATTCAAAAAGCTTTGTTTGAATGTATTTGACTTTCATTTGATTCAAAAAGCTTTGTTTGAACGTGTTTGACTTTTATTTGATTCAAAAAGCTTTGTTTGAACGTATTTGACTTTATTTCGAATTAAAAAGATTTATTTGAATGTGTTTGACTTTCTTTTTGTTTAAAAAGCTTTGTCTGAATGTGTTTGAATTTCATTTGATTAAAAAAGCTATGTTTAAATGAGTTTGACTTTATATGATTGAAAAAAATTTGTTTTAATGTGTTTGATTTTCATTTGTTTCAAAAAGCTTTGTTTGAATGTGTTTGACATTCTTTTGATTAAAAAAACTTTTGTTTTAATGTGTTTGACTTTCTTTTTGTTTAAAAATCTTTGTTTGAATGTGTTTGAATTTCATTTGATTAAAAAAAGCTATGTTTGAATGAGTTTGACTTTCATATGATTTAAAAATATTTGTTTGAATGTGTTTGATTTTCATTTGATTTAAAAAGCTATGTTTGAATGTGTTTGACATTCATTTGATTCAAAAAGCTTTGTTTGAATGTGTTTGACTTTCATTATATTCAAAAAGCTTTGTTTGATTGTGTTTAACTTTCATTTGATTTTGAAAGATTTGTTTTAATGTGTTTGACTTTCATTAGACTCAAAAAGCTTGTTTGAATGTGTTTAACTTTCTTTTGATTCAAAAAGCTTAATTTGAATTTGTTTTACTTTATTTCGATTCAAAAAGAATTGTTTGAATGTGTTTAACTTTCATTAGATTCAAAAAGCTTTGTTTGATTGTATTTGACTTTCATTTGATTCAAAAAGCCTTGTTTTAATGTGTTTGACTTTCATTTGATTCAAAAACTTTTGTTTGAATGTGTTTGACTTTCTTTTGATTCAAAAAGTTTTGTTTGAACGTGATTGACTGTATTTGGATCCACTAAGATTTGTTTGAATGTGTTTGACTTTTATTTGATTCATAAAGCTTTGTTTGAACGTGTTTGACTTTCATTTGATTAAAAAAGCTCTGTTTGAATGTGTTTAACTTTCGTTTGATTCAAGAAGCTTTGTTTGAATGTGTTTGAGTTTATTTCGATTCAAAAACATATATTTGAATGTGTTTGACTCTCATTTGATTCAAAAAGCTTTGTTTGAATGTGTTTGACATTCATTAGATTCAAAAAGCTTTGTTTGAATGTATTTGATTTTCATTTGATTCAAAAAGCTCTGTTTGAATGTGTTTGACTTTCATTTGATTTAAAAACTTTTGTTTGAATGTGTTTGACTTTCATTTGATTTATAGAGCTTTGTTTGGATGAGTTTGACATTCATTTGATTCAAAAATATTTGTTTGAATGTGTTTGATTTTCATTTGATTCAAAAAGCTTTGTTTGAATGTGTTTGACATTCATTTGATTCAAAAAGCTTTATTTGAATATGTTTGACTATCATTATATTCAAAAAGGTTTGTTGGAATGTGTTTAACTTTAATTTGATTTTGAAAGATTTGTGTTAATGTGTTTGACTTTCATTTGATTTAAAAAGCTTGTTTGAATGTGTTTTTTAGTTTCTTTTGATTCAAAAAGCTTAATTTGAATTTGTTTTACTTTATGTCGATTCAAAAATAATTGTTTGAATGTGTTTAACTTTCATTTGATTCAAAAATCTTTGTTTGAATGTATTTGACTTTCATTTGATTCAAAAAGCTTTGTTTGAACGTGTTTGACTTTCATTTGATTCAAAAAGCTTTGTTTGAATGTGTTTGACTTTCATTTTATTCAAAAAGCTATGAGTGAATGTGGTTGACTTTCTTTTGATTCATAAAGCTTTGTTTGAATGTGTTTGACTTTATTTAGATCCAAAAAGATTTATTGAACGTGTTTGACTTTCATTTGATTCAAAAAGCTTTGTTTGAACGTATTTGACTTTATTTCGAATCAAAAAGATTTTTTTGAATGTGTTTGACTTTCATTTGATTCAAAAAGCTTTATTTGAATGTGTTTGACTTTCATTTGATTATAAAAGCTATGTTTGAATGAGTTTGACTTTTATATGATTTAAAAAAATTTGTTTTAATGTGTTTGATTTTCATTTGTTTCAGAAAGCTTTGTTTGAATGTGTTTAACTTTCATTTGATTTTGAAAGATTTGTTTTAATGTGTTTGACTTTCATTAGACACAAAAAGCTTGTTTGAATGTGTTTAGCTTTCTTTTGATTCAAAAAGCTTAATTTGAATTTGTTTTACTTTATTTCGATTCAAAAAGAATTGTTTGAATGTGTTTAACTTTTATTAGATTCAAAAAGCTTTGTTTGAATGTATTTGACTTTCATTTGATTCAAAAAGCTTTATTTGAACGTGTTTGACTTTTATTTGATTCAAAAAGCTTTGTTTGAACGTATTTGACTTTATTTCGAATTAAAAAGATTTATTTGAATGTGTTTGACTTTCTTTTTGTTTAAAAAGCTTTGTCTGAATGTGTTTGAATTTCATTTGATTAAAAAAGCTATGTTTGAATGAGTTTGACTTTATATGATTGAAAAAAATTTGTTTTAATGTGTTTGATTTTCATTTGTTTCAAAAAGCTTTGTTTGAATGTGTTTGACATTCTTTTGATTAAAAAAAACTTTTGTTTTAATGTGTTTGACTTTCTTTTTGTTTAAAAATCTTTGTTTGAATGTGTTTGAATTTCATTTGATTAAAAAAAGCTATGTTTGAATGAGTTTGACTTTCATATGATTTAAAAATATTTGTTTGAATGTGTTTGATTTTCATTTGATTTAAAAAGCTATGTTTGAATGTGTTTGACATTCATTTGATTCAAAAAGCTTTGTTTGATTGTGTTTGACTTTCATTATATTCAAAGAGCTTTGTTTGATTGTGTTTAACTTTCATTTGATTTTGAAAGATTTGTTTTAATGTGTTTGACTTTCATTAGACTCAAAAAGCTTGTTTGAATGTGTTTAACTTTCTTTTGATTCAAAAAGCTTAATTTGAATTTGTTTTACTTTATTTCGATTCAAAAAGAATTGTTTGAATGTGTTTAACTTTCATTAGATTCAAAAAGCTTTGTTTGATTGTATTTGACTTTCATTTGATTCAAAAAGCCTTGTTTTAATGTGTTTGACTTTCATTTGATTCAAAAACTTTTGTTTGAATGTGTTTGACTTTCTTTTGATTCAAAAAGTTTTGTTTGAACGTGATTGACTGTATTTGGATCCACTAAGATTTGTTTGAATGTGTTTGACTTTTATTTGATTCATAAAGCTTTGTTTGAACGTGTTTGACTTTCATTTGATTAAAAAAGCTCTGTTTGAATGTGTTTAACTTTCGTTTGATTCAAGAAGCTTTGTTTGAATGTGTTTGAGTTTATTTCGATTCAAAAACATATATTTGAATGTGTTTGACTCTCATTTGATTCAAAAAGCTTTGTTTGAATGTGTTTGACATTCATTAGATTCAAAAAGCTTTGTTTGAATGTATTTGATTTTCATTTGATTCAAAAAGCTCTGTTTGAATGTGTTTGACTTTCATTTGATTTAAAAACTTTTGTTTGAATGTGTTTGACTTTCATTTAATTTATAGAGCTTTGTTTGGATGAGTTTGACATTCATTTGATTCAAAAATATTTGTTTGAATGTGTTTGATTTTCATTTGATTCAAAAAGCTTTGTTTGAATGTGTTTGACATTCATTTGATTCAAAAAGCTTTATTTGAATATGTTTGACTATCATTATATTCAAAAAGGTTTGTTGGAATGTGTTTAACTTTAATTTGATTTTGAAAGATTTGTGTTAATGTGTTTGACTTTCATTTGATTTAAAAAGCTTGTTTGAATGTGTTTTTTAGTTTCTTTTGATTCAAAAAGCTTAATTTGAATTTGTTTTACTTTATGTCGATTCAAAAATAATTGTTTGAATGTGTTTAACTTTCATTTGATTCAAAAATCTTTGTTTGAATGTATTTGACTTTCATTTGATTCAAAAAGCTTTGTTTGAACGTGTTTGACTTTCATTTGATTCAAAAAGCTTTGTTTGAATGTGTTTGACTTTCATTTTATTCAAAAAGCTATGAGTGAATGTGGTTGACTTTCTTTTGATTCATAAAGCTTTGTTTGAATGTGTTTGACTTTATTTAGATCCAAAAAGATTTATTGAACGTGTTTGACTTTCATTTGATTCAAAAAGCTTTGTTTGAACGTATTTGACTTTATTTCGAATCAAAAAGATTTTTTGAATGTGTTTGACTTTCATTTGATTCAAAAAGCTTTATTTGAATGTGTTTGACTTTCATTTGATTATAAAAGCTATGTTTGAATGAGTTTGACTTTTATATGATTTAAAAAAATTTGTTTTAATGTGTTTGATTTTCATTTGTTTCAGAAAGCTTTGTTTGAATGTGTTTAACTTTCATTTGATTTTGAAAGATTTGTTTTAATGTGTTTGACTTTCATTAGACACAAAAAGCTTGTTTGAATGTGTTTAGCTTTCTTTTGATTCAAAAAGCTTAATTTGAATTTGTTTTACTTTATTTCGATTCAAAAAGAATTGTTTGAATGTGTTTAACTTTTATTAGATTCAAAAAGCTTTGTTTGAATGTATTTGACTTTCATTTGATTCAAAAAGCTTTGTTTGAACGTGTTTGACTTTTATTTGATTCAAAAAGCTTTGTTTGAACGTATTTGACTTTATTTCGAATTAAAAAGATTTATTTGAATGTGTTTGACTTTCTTTTTGTTTAAAAAGCTTTGTCTGAATGTGTTTGAATTTCATTTGATTAAAAAAGCTATGTTTGAATGGGTTTGACTTTATATGATTGAAAAAAATTTGTTTTAATGTGTTTGATTTTCATTTGTTTCAAAAAGCTTTGTTTGAATGTGTTTGACATTCTTTTGATTAAAAAAACTTTTGTTTTAATGTGTTTGACTTTCTTTTTGTTTAAAAATCTTTGTTTGAATGTGTTTGAATTTCATTTGATTAAAAAAAGCTATGTTTGAATGAGTTTGACTTTCATATGATTTAAAAATATTTGTTTGAATGTGTTTGATTTTCATTTGATTTAAAAAGCTATGTTTGAATGTGTTTGACATTCATTTGATTCAAAAAGCTTTGTTTGAATGTGTTTGACTTTCATTATATTCAAAAAGCTTTGTTTGATTGTGTTTAACTTTCATTTGATTTTGAAAGATTTGTTTTAATGTGTTTGACTTTCATTAGACTCAAAAAGCTTGTTTGAATGTGTTTAACTTTCTTTTGATTCAAAAAGCTTAATTTGAATTTGTTTTACTTTATTTCGATTCAAAAAGAATTGTTTGAATGTGTTTAACTTTCATTAGATTCAAAAAGCTTTGTTTGATTGTATTTGACTTTCATTTGATTCAAAAAGCCTTGTTTTAATGTGTTTGACTTTCATTTGATTCAAAAACTTTTGTTTGAATGTGTTTGACTTTCTTTTGATTCAAAAAGTTTTGTTTGAACGTGATTGACTGTATTTGGATCCACTAAGATTTGTTTGAATGTGTTTGACTTTTATTTGATTCATAAAGCTTTGTTTGAACGTGTTTGACTTTCATTTGATTAAAAAAGCTCTGTTTGAATGTGTTTAACTTTCGTTTGATTCAAGAAGCTTTGTTTGAATGTGTTTGAGTTTATCTCGATATAAAAACATATATTTGAATGTGTTTGACTCTCATTTGATTCAAAAAGCTTTGTTTGAATGTGTTTGACATTCATTAGATTCAAAAAGCTTTGTTTGAATGTATTTGATTTTCATTTGATTCAAAAAGCTCTGTTTGAATGTGTTTGACTTTCATTTGATTTAAAAACTTTTGTTTGAATGTGTTTGACTTTCATTTGATTTATAGAGCTTTGTTTGGATGAGTTTGACATTCATTTGATTCAAAAATATTTGTTTGAATGTGTTTGATTTTCATTTGATTCAAAAAGCTTTGTTTGAATGTGTTTGACATTCATTTGATTCAAAAAGCTTTATTTGAATATGTTTGACTATCATTATATTCAAAAAGGTTTGTTGGAATGTGTTTAACTTTAATTTGATTTTGAAAGATTTGTGTTAATGTGTTTGACTTTCATTTGATTTAAAAAGCTTGTTTGAATGTGTTTTTTAGTTTCTTTTGATTCAAAAAGCTTAATTTGAATTTGTTTTACTTTATGTCGATTCAAAAATAATTGTTTGAATGTGTTTAACTTTCATTTGATTCAAAAATCTTTGTTTGAATGTATTTGACTTTCATTTGATTCAAAAAGCTTTGTTTGAACGTGTTTGACTTTCATTTGATTCAAAAAGCTTTGTTTGAATGTGTTTGACTTTCATTTTATTCAAAAAGCTATGAGTGAATGTGGTTGACTTTCTTTTGATTCATAAAGCTTTGTTTGAATGTGTTTGACTTTATTTAGATCCAAAAAGATTTATTGAACGTGTTTAACTTTCATTTGATTCAAAAAGCTTTGTTTGAACGTATTTGACTTTATTTCGAATCAAAAAGATTTTTTGAATGTGTTTGACTTTCATTTGATTCAAAAAGCTTTATTTGAATGTGTTTGACTTTCATTTGATTATAAAAGCTATGTTTGAATGAGTTTGACTTTTATATGATTTAAAAAAATTTGTTTTAATGTGTTTGATTTTCATTTGTTTCAGAAAGCTTTGTTTGAATGTGTTTGACATTCTTCTGATTAAAAAAACTTTTGTTTTAATGTGTTTGACTTTCTTTTTGTTTAAAAAGCTTTGTTTGAATAAGTTTGAATTTCATTTTATTAAAAAAGCTATGTTTGAATGAGTTTGACTTTTATATGATTTAAAAATATTTGTTTTAATGTATTTGATTTTCATTTGTTTCAAAAAGCTTTGTTTGAATGTGTTTGACATTCTTTTGATTAAAAAAACTTTTGTTTGAATGTCTTTGACTTTCTTTTTGTTTAAAAATCTTTGTTTGAATGTGTTTGAATTTTATTTGATTAAAAAAGCTATGTTTGAATGAGTTTGACTTTCATATGATTTAAAAATATTTGTTTAAATGTGTTTGATTTTCATTTGATTCAAAAAGCTATGTTTGAATGTGTTTGACATTCATTTGATTCAAAAAGCTTTGTTTGAATGTGTTTGACTTTCATTATATTGAAAAAGCTTTGTTTGAATGTGTTTAACTTTCATTTGATTTTGAAAGATTTGTTTTAATGTGTTTGACTTTCATTAGACTCAAAAAGCTTGTTTGAATGTGTTTAACTTTCTTTTGATTCAAAAAGCTTAATTTGAATTTGTTTTACCTTATTTCGATTCAAAAAGAATTGTTTGAATGTATTTAACTTTCATAAGATTCAAAAAGCTTTGTTTGATTGTATTTGACTTTCATTTGATTCAAAAAGCCTTGTTTTAATGTGTTTGACTTTCATTTGATTCAAAAACTTTTGTTTGAATGTGTTTGACTTTCTTTTGATTCAAAAAGTTTTGTTTGAACGTGATTGACTGTATTTGGATCCACTAAGATTTGTTTGAATGTGTTTGACTTTTATTTGATTCATAAAGCTTTCTTTGAACGTGTTTGACTTTCATTTGATTAAAAAAGCTCTGTTTGAATGTGTTTAACTTTCGTTTGATTCAAGAAGCTTTGTTTGAATGTGTTTGACTCTCATTTGATTCAAAAAGCTTTGTTTGAATGTGTTTGACATTCATTAGATTCAAAAAGCTTTGTTTGAATGTATTTGATTTTCATTTGATTCAAAAAGCTCTGTTTGAATGTGTTTGACTTTCATTTGATTTAAAAACTTTTGTTTGAATGTGTTTGACTTTCATTTGATTTAAAGAGCTTTGTTTGGACGAGTTTGACATTCATTTGATTCAAAAATATTTGTTTGAATGTGTTTGATTTTCATTTGATTCAAAAAGCTTTGTTTGAATGTGTTTGACATTCATTTGATTCAAAAAGCTTTATTTGAATGTGTTTGACTATCATTATATTCAAAAAGGTTTGTTGGAATGTGTTTAACTTTAATTTGATTTTGAAAGATTTGTTTTAATGTGTTTGACTTTCATTTGATTCAAAAAGCTTGTTTGAATGTGTTCTTTAGTTTCTTTTGATTCAACAAGCTTAATTTGAATTTGTTTTACTTTATTTCGATTCAAAAATAATTGTTTGAATGTGTTTAACTTTCATTTGATTCAAAAAGCTTTGTGTGAATGTATTTGACTTTCATTTGATTCAAAAAGCTTTGTTTGAACGTGTTTGACTTTCATTTGATTAATAAAGCTTTGTTTGAATGTGTTTGACTTTCATTTTATTCAAAAAGCTATGAGTGAATGTGTTTGACTTTCTTTTGATTCATAAAGGTTTGTTTAAATGTGTTTGACTGTATTTCGATCCAAAAAGATTTATTGAACGTGTTTGACTTTCATTTAATTCAAAAAGCTTTGTTTGAACGTATTTGACTTTATTTCGAATCAAAAAGATTTATTTGAATGTGTTTGACTTTCATTTGATTCAAAAAGCTTTGTTTGAATGTGTTTGACTTTCATTTGATTAAAAAAGCTATCTTTGAATGAGTTTGACTTTTATATGATTTAAAAAAATTTGTTTTAATGTGTTTAATTTTCCTTTGTTTCAAAAAGCTTTGTTTTAATGTGTTTGACATTCTTTTGATTAAAAAAACTTTTGTTATAATGTGTTTGACTTTCTTTTTGTCTAAAAAGCTTTGTTTGAATGTGTTTGAATTTCATTTGATTAAAAAAGCTATGTTTGAATGAGTTTGACTTTTATATGATTTAAAAATATTTGTTTGAATGTCTTTGATTTTCATTTGTTTCAAAAAGCTTTGTTTGAATGTGTTTGACATTCTTTTGATTAAAAAAACTTTTGTTTGAATGTGTTTGACTTTCTTTTTGTTTAAAAATCTTTGTTTGAATGTGTTTGAATTTCATTTGATTAAATAAGCTATGTTTGAATGAGTTTGACTTTCATATGATTTAAAAATATTTGTTTGAATGTGTTTGATTTTCATTTGATTTAAAAAGCTATGTTTGAATGTGTTTGACATTCATTTGATTCAAAAAGCTTTATTTGAATGTGTTTGACTTTCATTATATTCAAAAAGCTTTGTTTGAATGTGTTTAACTTTTATTTGATTTTTAAAGATTTGTTTTAATGTGTTTGACTTTCATTAGACTCAAAAAGCTTGTTTGAATGTGTTTAACTTTCTTTTGATTCAAAAAGCTTAATTTGAATTTGTTTTACTTTATTTCGATTCAAAAAGAATTGTTTGAATGTGTTTAACTTTCATTAGATTCAAAAAGCTTTGTTTGATTGTATTTGACTTTCATTTGATTCAAAAAGCCTTGTTTTAATGTGTTTGACTTTCATTTGATTCAAAAACTTTTGTTTGAATGTGTTTGACTTTCTTTTGATTCAAAAAGTTTTGTTTGAACGTGATTGACTGTATTTGGATCCACTAAGATTTGTTTGAATGTGTTTGACTTTTATTTGATTCATAAAGCTTTGTTTGAACGTGTTTGACTTTCATTTGATTAAAAAAGCTCTGTTTGAATGTGTTTAACTTTCGTTTGATTCAAGAAGCTTTGTTTGAATGTGTTTGAGTTTATTTCGATTCAAAAACATATATTTGAATGTGTTTGACTCTCATTTGATTCAAAAAGCTTTGTTTGAATGTGTTTGACATTCATTAGATTCAAAAAGCTTTGTTTGAATGTATTTGATTTTCATTTGATTCAAAAAGCTCTGTTTGAATGTGTTTGACTTTCATTTGATTTAAAAACTTTTGTTTGAATGTGTTTGACTTTCATTTGATTTATAGAGCTTTGTTTGGATGAGTTTGACATTCATTTGATTCAAAAATATTTGTTTGAATGTGTTTGATTTTCATTTGATTCAAAAAGCTTTGTTTGAATGTGTTTGACATTCATTTGATTCAAAAAGCTTTATTTGAATATGTTTGACTATCATTATATTCAAAAAGGTTTGTTGGAATGTGTTTAACTTTAATTTGATTTTGAAAGATTTGTGTTAATGTGTTTGACTTTCATTTGATTTAAAAAGCTTGTTTGAATGTGTTTTTTAGTTTCTTTTGATTCAAAAAGCTTAATTTGAATTTGTTTTACTTTATGTCGATTCAAAAATAATTGTTTGAATGTGTTTAACTTTCATTTGATTCAAAAATCTTTGTTTGAATGTATTTGACTTTCATTTGATTCAAAAAGCTTTGTTTGAACGTGTTTGACTTTCATTTGATTCAAAAAGCTTTGTTTGAATGTGTTTGACTTTCATTTTATTCAAAAAGCTATGAGTGAATGTGGTTGACTTTCTTTTGATTCATAAAGCTTTGTTTGAATGTGTTTGACTTTATTTAGATCCAAAAAGATTTATTGAACGTGTTTGACTTTCATTTGATTCAAAAAGCTTTGTTTGAACGTATTTGACTTTATTTCGAATCAAAAAGATTTTTTGAATGTGTTTGACTTTCATTTGATTCAAAAAGCTTTATTTGAATGTGTTTGACTTTCATTTGATTATAAAAGCTATGTTTGAATGAGTTTGACTTTTATATGATTTAAAAAAATTTGTTTTAATGTGTTTGATTTTCATTTGTTTCAGAAAGCTTTGTTTGAATGTGTTTAACTTTAATTTGATTTTGAAAGATTTGTTTTAATGTGTTTGACTTTCATTAGACACAAAAAGCTTGTTTGAATGTGTTTAGCTTTCTTTTGATTCAAAAAGCTTAATTTGAATTTGTTTTACTTTATTTCGATTCAAAAAGAATTGTTTGAATGTGTTTAACTTTTATTAGATTCAAAAAGCTTTGTTTGAATGTATTTGACTTTCATTTGATTCAAAAAGCTTTGTTTGAACGTGTTTGACTTTTATTTGATTCAAAAAGCTTTGTTTGAACGTATTTGACTTTATTTCGAATTAAAAAGATTTATTTGAATGTGTTTGACTTTCTTTTTGTTTAAAAAGCTTTGTCTGAATGTGTTTGAATTTCATTTGATTAAAAAAGCTATGTTTGAATGAGTTTGACTTTATATGATTGAAAAAAATTTGTTTTAATGTGTTTGATTTTCATTTGTTTCAAAAAGCTTTGTTTGAATGTGTTTGACATTCTTTTGATTTAAAAACTTTTGTTTGAATGTGTTTGACTTTCATTTGATTTAAAGAGCTTTGTTTGGACGAGTTTGACATTCATTTGATTCAAAAATATTTGTTTGAATGTGTTTGATTTTCATTTGATTCAAATAGCTTTGTTTGAATGTGTTTGACATTCATTTGATTCAAAAAGCTTTATTTAAATGTGTTTGACTATCATTATACTTTCATTTGATTTAAAAACTTTTGTTTGAATGTGTTTGACTTTCATTTGATTAAAAGAGCTTTGTTTGGACGAGTTTGACATTCTTTGATTCAAAAATATTTGTTTGAATGTGTTTGATTTTCATTTGATTCAAAAAGGTTTGTTTAAATGTGTTTGACTGTATTTCGATCCAAAAAGATTTATTGAACGTGTTTGACTTTCAATTAATTCAAAAAGCTTTGTTTGAACGTATTTGACTTTATTTCGAATCAAAAAGATTTATTTGAATGTGTTTGACTTTCATTTGATTCAAAAAGCTTTGTTTGAATGTGTTTGACTTTCATTTGATTAAAAAAGCTATGTTTGAATGAGTTTGACTTTTATATGATTTAAAAAAATTTGTTTTAATGTGTTTAATTTTCCTTTGTCTCAAAAAGCTTTGTTTTAATGTGTTTGACATTCTTTTGATTAAAAAAATTTTGTTTTAATGTGTTTGACTTTCTTTTTGTTTAAAAAGCTTTGTTTGAATGTGTTTGAATTTCATTTGATTAAAACAGCTATGTTTGAATGAGTTTGACTTTTATATGATTAAAACATATTTGTTTGAATGTGTTTGATTTTCATTTGTTTCAAAAAGCTTTGTTTGAATGTGTTTGACATTCTTTTGATTAAAAAAACTTTTGTTTGAATGTGTTTGAGTTTCTTTTTGTTTAAAAATCTTTGTTTGAATGTGTTTGAATTTCATTTGATTAAAAAAGCTATGTTTGACTGAGTTTGACTTTCATATGATTTAAAAATATTTGTTTGAATGTGTTTGATTTTCATTTGATTCAAAAAGCTATGTTTGAATGTGTTTGACATTCATTTGATTCAAAAAGCTTTGTTTGAATGTGTTTGACTTTCATTATATTCAAAAAGCTTTGTTTGACTGTGTTTAACTTTCATTTGATTTTGAAAGATTTGTTTTAATGTGTTTGACTTTCATTAGACACAAAAAGCTTGTTTGAATGTGTTTAACTTTCTTTTGATTCAAAAAGCTTAATTTGAATTTGTTTTACTTTATTTCGATTCAAAAAGAATTGTTTGAATGTGTTTAACTTTCATTAGATTCAAAAAGCTTTGTTTGATTGTATTTGACTTTCATTTGATTCAAATAGCCTTGTTTTAATGTGTTTGACTTTCATTTGATTCAAAAACTTTTGTTTGAATGTGTTTGACTTTCTATTGATTCAAAAAGTTTTGTTTGAACGTGATTGACTGTATTTGGATCCACTAAGATTTGTTTGAATGTGTTTGACTTTTATTTGATTCATAATGCTTTGTTTGAACGTGTTTGACTTTCATTTGATTAAAAAAGCTCTGTTTGAATGTGTTTAACTTTCGTTTGATTCAAGAAGCTTTGTTTGAATGTGTTTGAGTTTGTTTCGATTCAAAAACATATATTTGAATGTGTTTGACTCTCATTTGATTCTAAAAGCTTTGTTTGAATGTGTTTGACATTCATTAGATTCAAAAAGCTTTGTTTGAATGTATTTGATTTCCATTTGATTCAAAAAGCTCTGTTTGAATGTGTTTGACTTTCATTTGATTTCAAAACTTTTGTTTGAATATGTTTGACTTTCATTTGATTTAAAGAGCTTTGTTTGGACGAGTTTGACATTCATTTGATTCAAAAATATTTGTTTGAATGTGTTTGATTTTCATTTGATTCAAAAAGCTTTGTTTGAATGTGTTTGACATTCATTTGATCCAAAAAGCTTTATTTGAATGTGTTGGACTATCATTATATTCAAAAAGGTTTGTTGGAATGTGTTTAACTTTAATTTGATTTTGAAAGATTTGTTTTAATGTGTTTGACTTTCATTTGATTCAAAAAGCTTGTTTGAATGTGTTTTTTTAGTTTCTTTAGATTCAACAAGCTTAATTTGAATTTGTTTAACTTTATTTCGATTCAAAAATAATTGTTTGAATGTGTTTAACTTTCATTTGATTCAAAAAGCTTTGTTTGAATGTATTTGACTTTCATTTGATTCAAAAAGCTTTGTCTGAACGTGTTTGACTTTCATTTGATTCAAAAAGCTTTGTTTGAATGTGTTTGACTTTCATTATATTCAAAAAGCTTTGTTTGAATGTGTTTAACTTTCATTTGATTTTGAAAGATTTGTTTTAATGTGTTTGACTTTCATTAGACTCAAAAAGCTTGTTTGAATGTGTATAACTTTCTTTTGATTCAAAAAGCTTAATTTGAATTTGTTTTACTTTATTTCGATTCAAAAAGAATTGTTTGAATGTGTTTAACTTTCATTAGATTCAAAAAGCTTTCTTTGATTGTATTTGACTTTCATTTGATTCAAAAAGCCTTGTTTTAATGTGTTTGACTTTCATTTGATTCAAAAACTTTTGTTTGAATGTGTTTGACTTTCTTTTGATTCAAAAAGTTTTGTTTGAACGTGATTGACTGTATTTGGATCCACTAAGATTTGTTTGAATGTGTTTGACTTTTATTTGATTCATAAAGCTTTGTTTGAACGTGTTTGACTTTCATTTGATTAAAAAAGGTCTGTTTGAATGTGTTTAACTTTTCTTTGATTCAAGAAGCTTTGTTTGAATGTGTTTGAGTTTATTTCGATTCAAAAACATATATTTGAATTTTTTTGACTCTCATTTGATTCAAAAAGCTTTGTTTGACTGTGTTTGACATTCATTAGATTCAAAAAGCTTTGTTTGAATGTATTTGATTTTCATTTGATTTAAAAAGCTCTGTTTGAATGTGTTTGACTTTCATTTGATTTAAAAACTTTTGTTTGAATATGTTTGACTTTCATTTGATTTAAAGAGCTTTGTTTGGACGAGTTTGACATTCATTTGATTCAAAAATATTTGTTTGAATGTGTTTGATTTTCATTTGATTCAAAAAGCTTTGTTTGAATGTGTTTGACATTCATTTGATTCAAAAAGCTTTATTTGAATGTGTTTAACTATCATTATATTCAAAAAGGTTTGTTGGAATGTGTTTAACTTTAATTTGATTTTGAAAGATTTGTTTTAATGTGTTTGACTTTCATTTGATTCAAAAAGCTTGTTTGAATGTGTTTTTTAGTTTCTTTTGATTCAACAAGCTTAATTTGAATTTGTTTTACTTTATTTCGATTCAAAAATAATTGTTTGAATGTGTTTAACTTTCATTTGATTCAAAAAGCTTTGTTTGAATGTATTTGACTTTCATTTGATTCAAAAAGCTTTGTTTGAACGTGTTTGACTTTCATTTGATTCAAAAAGCTTTGTTTGAATGTGTTTGACTTTCATTATATTCAAAAAGCTTTGATTGAATGTGTTTAACTTTCATTTGATTTTGAAAGATTTATTTTAATGTGTTTGACTTTCATTAGACTCAAAAAGCTTGTTTGAATGTGTATAACTTTCTTTTGATTCAAAAAGCTTAATTTGAATTTGTTTTACTTTATTTCGATTCAAAAAGAATTGTTTGAATGTGTTTAACTTTCATTAGATTCAAAAAGCTTTGTTTGATTGTATTTGACTTTCATTTGATTCAAAAAGCCTTGTTTTAATGTGTTTGACTTTCATTTGATTCAAAAAACTTTTGTTTGCATGTGTTTGACTTTCTTTTGATTCAAAAAGTTTTGTTTGAACGTTATTGACTGTATTTGGATCCACTAAGATTTGTTTGAATGTGTTTGACTTTTATTTGATTCATAAAGCTTTGTTTGAACGTGTTTGACTTTCATTTGATTAAAAAAGGTCTGTTTGAATGTGTTTAACTTTTCTTTGATTCAAGAAGCTTTGTTTGAATGTGTTTGAGTTTATTTCGATTCAAAAACATATATTTGAATTTGTTTGACTCTCATTTGATTCAAAAAGCTTTGTTTGAATGTGTTTGACATTCATTAAATTCAAAAATCTTTGTTTGAATGTATTTGATTTTCATTTGATTCAAAAAGCTCTGTTTGAATGTGTTTGACTTTCATTTGATTTAAAAACTTTTGTTTGAATATGTTTGACTTTCATTTGATTTAAAGAGCTTTGTTTGGACGAGTTTGACATTCATTTGATTCAAAAATATTTGTTTGAATGTGTTTGATTTTCATTTGATTCAAAAAGCTTTGTTTGAATGTGTTTGACATTCATTTGATTCAAAAAGCTTTATTTGAATGTGTTTAACTATCATTATATTCAAAAAGGTTTGTTGGAATGTGTTTAACTTTAATTTGATTTTGAAAGATTTGTTTTAATGTGTTTGACTTTCATTTGATTCAAAAAGCTTGTTTGAATGTGTTTTTTAGTTTCTTTTGATTCAACAAGCTTAATTTGAATTTGTTTTACTTTATTTCGATTCAAAAATAATTGTTTGAATGTGTTTAACTTTCATTTGATTCAAAAAGCTTTGTTTGAATGTATTTGACTTTCATTTGATTCAAAAAGCTTTGTTTGAACGTGTTTGACTTTCATTTGATTCAAAAAGCTTTGTTTGAATGTGTTTGACTTTCATTATATTCAAAAAGCTTTGATTGAATGTGTTTAACTTTCATTTGATTTTGAAAGATTTGTTTTAATGTGTTTGACTTTCATTAGACTCAAAAAGCTTGTTTGAATGTGTATAACTTTCTTTTGATTCAAAAAGCTTAATTTGAATTTGTTTTACTTTATTTCGATTCAAAAAGAATTGTTTGAATGTGTTTAACTTTCATTAGATTCAAAAAGCTTTGTTTGATTGTATTTGACTTTCATTTGATTCAAATAGCCTTGTTTTAATGTGTTTGACTTTCATTTGATTCAAAAAACTTTTGTTTGCATGTGTTTGACTTTCTTTTGATTCAAAAAGTTTTGTTTGAACGTTATTGACTGTATTTGGATCCACTAAGATTTGTTTCAATGTGTTTGACTTTTATTTGATTCATAAAGCTTTGTTTGAACGTGTTTGACTTTCACTTGATTAAAAAAGATCTGTTTGAATGTGTTTAACTTTTCTTTGATTCAAGAAGCTTTGTTTGAATGTGTTTGAGTTTATTTCGATTCAAAAACATATATTTGAATTTGTTTGACTCTCATTTGATTCAAAAAGCTTTGTTTGAATTTGTTTGACATTCATTAAATTCAAAAAGCTTTGTTTGAATGTATTTGATTTTCATTTGATTCAAAAAGCTCTGTTTGAATGTGTTTGACTTTCATTTGATTTAAAAACTTTTGTTTGAATATGTTTGACTTTCATTTGATTTAAAGAGCTTTGTTTGGACGAGTTTGACATTCATTTGATTCAAAAATATTTGTTTGAATGTGTTTGATTTTCATTTGATTCAAAAAGCTTTGTTTGAATGTGTTTGACATTCATTTGATTCAAAAAGCTTTATTTGAATGTGTTTGACTATCATTATATTCAAAAAGGTTTGTTGGAATGTGTTTAACTTTAATTTGATTTTGAAAGATTTGTTTTAATGTGTTTGACTTTCATTTGATTCAAAAAGCTTGTTTGAATGTGTTTTTTAGTTTCTTTTGATTCAACAAGCTTAATTTGAATTTATTTTACTTTATTTCGATTCAAAAATAATTGTTTGAATGTGTTTAACTTTCATTTGATTCAAAAAGCGTTGCTTGAATGTATTTAACTTTCATTTGATTCAAAAAGCTTTGTTTGAACGTGTTTGACTTTCATTTGATTCAAAAAGCTTTGTTTGAATGTGTTTGACTTTCATTATATTCAAAAAGCTTTGTTTGAATGTGTTTAACTTTCATTTGATTTTGAAAGATTTGTTTTAATGTGTTTGACTTTCATTAGACTCAAAAAGCTTGTTTGAATGTGTATAACTTTCTTTTGATTCAAAAAGCTTAATTTGAATTTGTTTTACTTTATTTCGATTCAAAAAAACTTTTGTTTGAATGTGTTTAACTTTCATTAGATTCAAAAAGCTTTCTTTGATTGTATTTGACTTTCATTTGATTCAAAAAGCCTTGTTTTAATGTGTTTGACTTTCATTTGATTCAAAAACTTTTGTTTGCATGTGTTTGACTTTCTTTTGGTTCAAAAAGTTTTGTTTGAACGTTATTGACTGTATTTGGATCCACTAAGATTTGTTTCAATGTGTTTGACTTTTATTTGATTCATAAAGCTTTGTTTGAACGTGTTTGACTTTCACTTGATTAAAAAAGATCTGTTTGAATGTGTTTAACTTTTCTTTGATTCAAGAAGCTTTGTTTGAATGTGTTTGAGTTTATTTCGATTCAAAAACATATATTTGAATTTGTTTGACTCTCATTTGATTCAAAAAGCTTTGTTTGAATTTGTTTGACATTCATTAAATTCAAAAAGCTTTGTTTGAATGTATTTGATTTTCATTTGATTCAAAAAGCTCTGTTTGAATGTGTTTGACTTTCATTTGATTTAAAAACTTTTGTTTGAATATGTTTGACTTTCATTTGATTTAAAGAGCTTTGTTTGGACGAGTTTGACATTCATTTGATTCAAAAATATTTGTTTGAATGTGTTTGATTTTCATTTGATTCAAAAAGCTTTGTTTGAATGTGTTTGACATTCATTTGATTCAAAAAGCTTTATTTGAATGTGTTTGACTATCATTATATTCAAAAAGGTTTGTTGGAATGTGTTTAACTTTAATTTGATTTTGAAAGATTTGTTTTAATGTGTTTGACTTTCATTTGATTCAAAAAGCTTGTTTGAATGTGTTTTTTAGTTTCTTTAGATTCAACAAGCTTAATTTGAATTTGTTTAACTTTATTTCGATTCAAAAATAATTGTTTGAATGTGTTTAACTTTCATTTGATTCAAAAAGCTTTGTTTGAATGTATTTGACTTTCATTTGATTCAAAAAGCTTTGTCTGAACGTGTTTGACTTTCATTTGATTCAAAAAGCTTTGTTTGAATGTGTTTGACTTTCATTATATTCAAAAAGCTTTGTTTGAATGTGTTTAACTTTCATTTGATTTTGAAAGATTTGTTTTAATGTGTTTGACTTTCATTAGACTCAAAAAGCTTGTTTGAATGTGTATAACTTTCTTTTGATTCAAAAAGCTTAATTTGAATTTGTTTTACTTTATTTCGATTCAAAAAGAATTGTTTGAATGTGTTTAACTTTCATTAGATTCAAAAAGCTTTCTTTGATTGTATTTGACTTTCATTTGATTCAAAAAGCCTTGTTTTAATGTGTTTGACTTTCATTTGATTCAAAAACTTTTGTTTGAATGTGTTTGACTTTCTTTTGATTCAAAAAGTTTTGTTTGAACGTGATTGACTGTATTTGGATCCACTAAGATTTGTTTGAATGTGTTTGACTTTTATTTGATTCATAAAGCTTTGTTTGAACGTGTTTGACTTTCATTTGATTAAAAAAGGTCTGTTTGAATGTGTTTAACTTTTCTTTGATTCAAGAAGCTTTGTTTGAATGTGTTTGAGTTTATTTCGATTCAAAAACATATATTTGAATTTTTTTGACTCTCATTTGATTCAAAAAGCTTTGTTTGACTGTGTTTGACATTCATTAGATTCAAAAAGCTTTGTTTGAATGTATTTGATTTTCATTTGATTTAAAAAGCTCTGTTTGAATGTGTTTGACTTTCATTTGATTTAAAAACTTTTGTTTGAATATGTTTGACTTTCATTTGATTTAAAGAGCTTTGTTTGGACGAGTTTGACATTCATTTGATTCAAAAATATTTGTTTGAATGTGTTTGATTTTCATTTGATTCAAAAAGCTTTGTTTGAATGTGTTTGACATTCATTTGATTCAAAAAGCTTTATTTGAATGTGTTTAACTATCATTATATTCAAAAAGGTTTGTTGGAATGTGTTTAACTTTAATTTGATTTTGAAAGATTTGTTTTAATGTGTTTGACTTTCATTTGATTCAAAAAGCTTGTTTGAATGTGTTTTTTTAGTTTCTTTTGATTCAACAAGCTTAATTTGAATTTGTTTTACTTTATTTCGATTCAAAAATAATTGTTTGAATGTGTTTAACTTTCATTTGATTCAAAAAGCTTTGTTTGAATGTATTTGACTTTCATTTGATTCAAAAAGCTTTGTTTGAACGTGTTTGACTTTCATTTGATTCAAAAAGCTTTGTTTGAATGTGTTTGACTTTCATTATATTCAAAAAGCTTTGATTGAATGTGTTTAACTTTCATTTGATTTTGAAAGATTTGTTTTAATGTGTTTGACTTTCATTAGACTCAAAAAGCTTGTTTGAATGTGTATAACTTTCTTTTGATTCAAAAAGCTTAATTTGAATTTGTTTTACTTTATTTCGATTCAAAAAGAATTGTTTGAATGTGTTTAACTTTCATTAGATTCAAAAAGCTTTGTTTGATTGTATTTGACTTTCATTTGATTCAAAAAGCCTTGTTTTAATGTGTTTGACTTTCATTTGATTCAAAAAACTTTTGTTTGCATGTGTTTGACTTTCTTTTGATTCAAAAAGTTTTGTTTGAACGTTATTGACTGTATTTGGATCCACTAAGATTTGTTTGAATGTGTTTGACTTTTATTTGATTCATAAAGCTTTGTTTGAACGTGTTTGACTTTCATTTGATTAAAAAAGGTCTGTTTGAATGTGTTTAACTTTTCTTTGATTCAAGAAGCTTTGTTTGAATGTGTTTGAGTTTATTTCGATTCAAAAACATATATTTGAATTTGTTTGACTCTCATTTGATTCAAAAAGCTTTGTTTGAATGTGTTTGACATTCATTAAATTCAAAAATCTTTGTTTGAATGTATTTGATTTTCATTTGATTCAAAAAGCTCTGTTTGAATGTGTTTGACTTTCATTTGATTTAAAAACTTTTGTTTGAATATGTTTGACTTTCATTTGATTTAAAGAGCTTTGTTTGGACGAGTTTGACATTCATTTGATTCAAAAATATTTGTTTGAATGTGTTTGATTTTCATTTGATTCAAAAAGCTTTGTTTGAATGTGTTTGACATTCATTTGATTCAAAAAGCTTTATTTGAATGTGTTTAACTATCATTATATTCAAAAAGGTTTGTTGGAATGTGTTTAACTTTAATTTGATTTTGAAAGATTTGTTTTAATGTGTTTGACTTTCATTTGATTCAAAAAGCTTGTTTGAATGTGTTTTTTAGTTTCTTTTGATTCAACAAGCTTAATTTGAATTTGTTTTACTTTATTTCGATTCAAAAATAATTGTTTGAATGTGTTTAACTTTCATTTGATTCAAAAAGCTTTGTTTGAATGTATTTGACTTTCATTTGATTCAAAAAGCTTTGTTTGAACGTGTTTGACTTTCATTTGATTCAAAAAGCTTTGTTTGAATGTGTTTGACTTTCATTATATTCAAAAAGCTTTGATTGAATGTGTTTAACTTTCATTTGATTTTGAAAGATTTGTTTTAATGTGTTTGACTTTCATTAGACTCAAAAAGCTTGTTTGAATGTGTATAACTTTCTTTTGATTCAAAAAGCTTAATTTGAATTTGTTTTACTTTATTTCGATTCAAAAAGAATTGTTTGAATGTGTTTAACTTTCATTAGATTCAAAAAGCTTTGTTTGATTGTATTTGACTTTCATTTGATTCAAAAAGCCTTGTTTTAATGTGTTTGACTTTCATTTGATTCAAAAAACTTTTGTTTGCATGTGTTTGACTTTCTTTTGATTCAAAAAGTTTTGTTTGAACGTTATTGACTGTATTTGGATCCACTAAGATTTGTTTGAATGTGTTTGACTTTTATTTGATTCATAAAGCTTTGTTTGAACGTGTTTGACTTTCATTTGATTAAAAAAGGTCTGTTTGAATGTGTTTAACTTTTCTTTGATTCAAGAAGCTTTGTTTGAATGTGTTTGAGTTTATTTCGATTCAAAAACATATATTTGAATTTGTTTGACTCTCATTTGATTCAAAAAGCTTTGTTTGAATGTGTTTGACATTCATTAAATTCAAAAATCTTTGTTTGAATGTATTTGATTTTCATTTGATTCAAAAAGCTCTGTTTGAATGTGTTTGACTTTCATTTGATTTCAAAACTTTTGTTTGAATATGTTTGACTTTCATTTGATTTAAAGAGCTTTGTTTGGACGAGTTTGACATTCATTTGATTCAAAAATATTTGTTTGAATGTGTTTGATTTTCATTTGATTCAAAAAGCTTTGTTTGAATGTGTTTGACATTCATTTGATTCAAAAAGCTTTATTTGAATGTGTTTAACTATCATTATATTCAAAAAGGTTTGTTGGAATGTGTTTAACTTTAATTTGATTTTGAAAGATTTGTTTTAATGTGTTTGACTTTCATTTGATTCAAAAAGCTTGTTTGAATGTGTTTTTTAGTTTCTTTTGATTCAACAAGCTTAATTTGAATTTGTTTTACTTTATTTCGATTCAAAAATAATTGTTTGAATGTGTTTATCTTTCATTTGATTCAAAAAGCTTTGTTTGAATGTATTTGACTTTCATTTGATTCAAAAAGCTTTGTTTGAACGTGTTTGACTTTCATTTGATTCAAAAAGCTTTGTTTGAATGTGTTTGACTTTCATTATATTCAAAAAGCTTTGTTTGAATGTGTTTAACTTTCATTTGATTTTGAAAGATTTGTTTTAATGTGTTTGACTTTCGTTAGACTCAAAAAGCTTGTTTGAATGTGTATAACTTTCTTTTGATTCAAAAAGCTTAATTTGAATTTGTTTTACTTTATTTCGATTCAAAAAGAATTGTTTGAATGTGTTTAACTTTCATTAGATTCAAAAAGCTTTGTTTGATTGTATTTGACTTTCATTTGATTCAAATAGCCTTGTTTTAATGTGTTTGACTTTCATTTGATTCAAAAAACTTTTGTTTGCATGTGTTTGACTTTCTTTTGATTCAAAAAGTTTTGTTTGAACGTTATTGACTGTATTTGGATCCACTAAGATTTGTTTGAATGTGTTTGACTTTTATTTGATTCATAAAGCTTTGTTTGAACGTGTTTGACTTTCATTTGATTAAAAAAGGTCTGTTTGAATGTGTTTAACTTTTCTTTGATTCAAGAAGCTTTGTTTGAATGTGTTTGAGTTTATTTCGATTCAAAAACATATATTTGAATTTGTTTGACTCTCATTTGATTCAAAAAGCTTTGTTTGAATGTGTTTGACATTCATTAAATTCAAAAATCTTTGTTTGAATGTATTTGATTTTCATTTGATTCAAAAAGCTCTGTTTGAATGTGTTTGACTTTCATTTGATTTCAAAACTTTTGTTTGAATATGTTTGACTTTCATTTGATTTAAAGAGCTTTGTTTGGACGAGTTTGACATTCATTTGATTCAAAAATATTTGTTTGAATGTGTTTGATTTTCATTTGATTCAAAAAGCTTTGTTTGAATGTGTTTGACATTCATTTGATTCAAAAAGCTTTATTTGAATGTGTTGGACTATCATTATATTCAAAAAGGTTTTTGGAATGTGTTTAACTTTAATTTGATTTTGAAAGATTTGTTTTAATGTGTTTGACTTTCATTTGATTCAAAAAGCTTGTTTGAATGTGTTTTTTAGTTTCTTTTGATTCAACAAGCTTAATTTGAATTTGTTTTACTTTATTTCGATTCAAAAATAATTGTTTGAATGTGTTTAACTTTCATTTGATTCAAAAAGCTTTGTTTGAATGTATTTGACTTTCATTTGATTCAAAAAGCTTTGTTTGAACGTGTTTGACTTTCATTTGATTCAAAAAGCTTTGTTTGAATGTGTTTGACTTTCATTATATTCAAAAAGCTTTGTTTGAATGTGTTTAACTTTCATTTGATTTTGAAAGATTTGTTTTAATGTGTTTGACTTTCATTAGACTCAAAAAGCTTGTTTGAATGTGTATAACTTTCTTTTGATTCAAAAAGCTTAATTTGAATTTGTTTTACTTTATTTCGATTCAAAAAGAATTGTTTGAATGTGTTTAACTTTCATTAGATTCAAAAAGCTTTGTTTGATTGTATTTGACTTTCATTTGATTCAAATAGCCTTGTTTTAATGTGTTTGACTTTCATTTGATTCAAAAAACTTTTGTTTGCATGTGTTTGACTTTCTTTTGATTCAAAAAGTTTTGTTTGAACGTTATTGACTGTATTTGGATCCACTAAGATTTGTTTGAATGTGTTTGACTTTTATTTGATTCATAAAGCTTTGTTTGAACGTGTTTGACTTTCATTTGATTAAAAAAGGTCTGTTTGAATGTGTTTAACTTTTCTTTGATTCAAGAAGCTTTGTTTGAATGTGTTTGAGTTTATTTCGATTCAAAAACATATATTTGAATTTGTTTGACTCTCATTTGATTCAAAAAGCTTTGTTTGAATGTGTTTGACATTCATTAAATTCAAAAATCTTTGTTTGAATGTATTTGATTTTCATTTGATTCAAAAAGCTCTGTTTGAATGTGTTTGACTTTCATTTGATTTCAAAACTTTTGTTTGAATATGTTTGACTTTCATTTGATTTAAAGAGCTTTGTTTGGACGAGTTTGACATTCATTTGATTCAAAAATATTTGTTTGAATGTGTTTTGATTTTCATTTGATTCAAAAAGCTTTGTTTGAATGTGTTTGACATTCATTTGATTCAAAAAGCTTTATTTGAATGTGTTTGACTATCATTATATTCAAAAAGGTTTGTTGGAATGTGTTTAACTTTAATTTGATTTTGAAAGATTTGTTTTAATGTGTTTGACTTTCATTTGATTCAAAAAGCTTGTTTGAATGTGTTTTTTAGTTTCTTTTGATTCAACAAGCTTAATTTGAATTTATTTTACTTTATTTCGATTCAAAAATAATTGTTTGAATGTGTTTAACTTTCATTTGATTCAAAAAGCGTTGCTTGAATGTATTTAACTTTCATTTGATTCAAAAAGCTTTGTTTGAACGTGTTTGACTTTCATTTGATTCAAAAAGCTTTGTTTGAATGTGTTTGACTTTCATTATATTCAAAAAGCTTTGTTTGAATGTGTTTAACTTTCATTTGATTTTGAAAGATTTGTTTTAATGTGTTTGACTTTCATTAGACTCAAAAAGCTTGTTTGAATGTGTATAACTTTCTTTTGATTCAAAAAGCTTAATTTGAATTTGTTTTACTTTATTTCGATTCAAAAAAACTTTTGTTTGAATGTGTTTAACTTTCATTAGATTCAAAAAGCTTTCTTTGATTGTATTTGACTTTCATTTGATTCAAAAAGCCTTGTTTTAATGTGTTTGACTTTCATTTGATTCAAAAACTTTTGTTTGCATGTGTTTGACTTTCTTTTGGTTCAAAAAGTTTTGTTTGAACGTTATTGACTGTATTTGGATCCACTAAGATTTGTTTCAATGTGTTTGACTTTTATTTGATTCATAAAGCTTTGTTTGAACGTGTTTGACTTTCACTTGATTAAAAAAGATCTGTTTGAATGTGTTTAACTTTTCTTTGATTCAAGAAGCTTTGTTTGAATGTGTTTGAGTTTATTTCGATTCAAAAACATATATTTGAATTTGTTTGACTCTCATTTGATTCAAAAAGCTTTGTTTGAATTTGTTTGACATTCATTAAATTCAAAAAGCTTTGTTTGAATGTATTTGATTTTCATTTGATTCAAAAAGCTCTGTTTGAATGTGTTTGACTTTCATTTGATTTAAAAACTTTTGTTTGAATATGTTTGACTTTCATTTGATTTAAAGAGCTTTGTTTGGACGAGTTTGACATTCATTTGATTCAAAAATATTTGTTTGAATGTGTTTGATTTTCATTTGATTCAAAAAGCTTTGTTTGAATGTGTTTGACATTCATTTGATTCAAAAAGCTTTATTTGAATGTGTTTGACTATCATTATATTCAAAAAGGTTTGTTGGAATGTGTTTAACTTTAATTTGATTTTGAAAGATTTGTTTTAATGTGTTTGACTTTCATTTGATTCAAAAAGCTTGTTTGAATGTGTTTTTTAGTTTCTTTTGATTCAACAAGCTTAATTTGAATTTATTTTACTTTATTTCGATTCAAAAATAATTGTTTGAATGTGTTTAACTTTCATTTGATTCAAAAAGCGTTGCTTGAATGTATTTAACTTTCATTTGATTCAAAAAGCTTTGTTTGAACGTGTTTGACTTTCATTTGATTCAAAAAGCTTTGTTTGAATGTGTTTGACTTTCATTATATTCAAAAAGCTTTGTTTGAATGTGTTTAACTTTCATTTGATTTTGAAAGATTTGTTTTAATGTGTTTGACTTTCATTAGACTCAAAAAGCTTGTTTGAATGTGTATAACTTTCTTTTGATTCAAAAAGCTTAATTTGAATTTGTTTTACTTTATTTCGATTCAAAAAAACTTTGTTTGAATGTGTTTAACTTTCATTAGATTCAAAAAGCTTTCTTTGATTGTATTTGACTTTCATTTGATTCAAAAAGCCTTGTTTTAATGTGTTTGACTTTCATTTGATTCAAAAACTTTTGTTTGCATGTGTTTGACTTTCTTTTGATTCAAAAAGTTTTGTTTGAACGTTATTGACTGTATTTGGATCCACTAAGATTTGTTTGAATGTGTTTGACTTTTATTTGATTCATAAAGCTTTGTTTGAACGTGTTTGACTTTCACTTGATTAAAAAAGATCTGTTTGAATGTGTTTAACTTTTCTTTGATTCAAGAAGCTTTGTTTGAATGTGTTTGAGTTTATTTCGATTCAAAAACATATATTTGAATTTGTTTGACTCTCATTTGATTCAAAAAGCTTTGTTTGAATGTGTTTGACATTCATTAAATTCAAAAAGCTTTGTTTGAATGTATTTGATTTTCATTTGATTCAAAAAGCTCTGTTTGAATGTGTTTGACTTTCATTTGATTTAAAAACTTTTGTTTGAATATGTTTGACTTTCATTTGATTTAAAGAGCTTTGTTTGGACGAGTTTGACATTCATTTGATTCAAAAATATTTGTTTGAATGTGTTTGATTTTCATTTGATTCAAAAAGCTTTGTTTGAATGTGTTTGACATTCATTTGATTCAAAAAGCTTTATTTGAATGTGTTTGACTATCATTATATTCAAAAAGGTTTGTTGGAATGTGTTTAACTTTAATTTGATTTTGAAAGATTTGTTTTAATGTGTTTGACTTTCATTTGATTCAAAAAGCTTGTTTGAATGTGTTTTTTAGTTTCTTTTGATTCAACAAGCTTAATTTGAATTTGTTTTACTTTATTTCGATTCAAAAATAATTGTTTGAATGTGTTTAACTTTCATTTGATTCAAAAAGCTTTGTTTGAATGTATTTGACTTTCATTTGATTCAAAAAGCTTTGTTTGAACGTGTTTGACTTTCATTTGATTCAAAAAGCTTTGTTTGAATGTGTTTGACTTTCATTATATTCAAAAAGCTTTGTTTGAATGTGTTTTAACTTTCATTTGATTTTGAAAAGATTTGTTTTAATGTGTTTGACTTTCATTAGACTCAAAAAGCTTGTTTGAATGTGTATAACTTTCTTTTGATTCAAAAAGCTTAATTTGAATTTGTTTTACTTTATTTCGATTCAAAAAGAATTGTTTGAATGTGTTTAACTTTCATTAGATTCAAAAAGCTTTGTTTGATTGTATTTGACTTTTATTTGATTCAAAAAGCCTTGTTTTAATGTGTTTGACTTTTCATTTGATTCAAAAAACTTTTGTTTGCATGTGTTTGACTTTCTTTTGATTCAAAAAGTTTTTGTTTGAACGTGATTGACTGTATTTGGATCCACTAAGATTTGTTTGAATGTGTTTGACTTTTATTTGATTCATAAAGCTTTGTTTGAACGTGTTTGACTTTCATTTGATTAAAAAAGGTCTGTTTGAATGTGTTTAACTTTTCTTTGATTCAAGAAGCTTTGTTTGAATGTGTTTGAGTTTATTTCGATTCAAAAACATATATTTGAATTTGTTTGACTCTCATTTGATTCAAAAAGCTTTGTTTGAATGTGTTTGACATTCATTAGATTCAAAAAGCTTTGTTTGAATGTATTTGATTTTCATTTGATTCAAAAAGCTCTGTTTGAATGTGTTTGACTTTCATTTGATTTAAAAACTTTTGTTTGAATATGTTTGACTTTCATTTGATTTAAAGAGCTTTGTTTGGACGAGTTTGACATTCATTTGATTCAAAAATATTTGTTTGAATGTGTTTGATTTTCATTTGATTCAAAAAGCTTTGTTTGAATGTGTTTGACATTCATTTGATTCAAAAAGCTTTATTTGAATGTGTTTGACTATCATTATATTCAAAAAGGTTTGTTGGAATGTGTTTAACTTTAATCTGATTTTGAAAGATTTGTTTTAATGTGTTTGACTTTCATTTGATTCAAAAAGCTTGTTTGAATGTGTTTTTTAGTTTCTTTTGATTCAACAAGCTTAATTTGAATTTGTTTTACTTTATTTCGATTCAAAAATAATTGTTTGAATGTGTTTAACTTTCATTTGATTCAAAAAGCTTTGTTTGAATGTATTTGACTTTCATTTGATTCAAAAAGCTTTGTTTGAACGTGTTTGACTTTCATTTGATTCAAAAAGCTTTGTTTGAATGTGTTTGACTTTCATTGTATTCAAAAAGCTTTGTTTGAATGTGTTTAACTTTCATTTGATTTTGAAAGATTTGTTTTAATGTGTTTGACTTTCATTAGACTCAAAAGCTTGTTTGAATGTGTATAACTTTCTTTTGATTCAAAAAGCTTAATTTGAATTTGTTTTACTTTATTTCGATTCAAAAAGAATTGTTTGAATGTGTTTAACTTTCATTAGATTCAAAAAGCTTTGTTTGATTGTATTTGACTTTCATTTGATTCAAAAGCCTTGTTTTAATGTGTTTGACTTTCATTTGATTCAAAAACTTTTGTTTGAATGTGTTTGACTTTCTTTTGATTCAAAAAGTTTTGTTTGAACGTGATTGACTGTATTTGGATCCACTAAGATTTGTTTGAATGTGTTTGACTTTTATTTGATTCATAAAGCTTTGTTTGAACGTGTTTGACTTTCATTTGATTAAAAAAGGTCTGTTTGAATGTGTTTAACTTTTCTTTGATTCAAGAAGCTTTGTTTGAATGTGTTTGAGTTTATTTCGATTCATAAACATATATTTGAATTTGTTTGACTCTCATTTGATTCAAAAAGCTTTGTTTGAATGTGTTTGACATTCATTAGATTCAAAAAGCTTTGTTTGAATGTATTTGATTTTCATTTGATTCAAAAAGCTCTGTTTGAATGTGTTTGACTTTCATTTGATTTAAAAACTTTTGTTTGAATATGTTTGACTTTCATTTGATTTAAAGAGCTTTGTTTGGACGAGTTTGACATTCATTTGATTCAAAAATATTTGTTTGAATGTGTTTGATTTTCATTTGATTCAAAAAGCTTTGTTTGAATGTGTTTGACATTCATTTGATTCAAAAAGCTTTATTTGAATGTGTTTGACTATCATTATATTCAAAAAGGTTTGTTGGAATGTGTTTAACTTTAATCTGATTTTGAAAGATTTGTTTTAATGTGTTTGACTTTCATTTGATTCAAAAAGCTTGTTTGAATGTGTTTTTTAGTTTCTTTTGATTCAACAAGCTTAATTTGAATTTGTTTTACTTTATTTCGATTCAAAAATAATTGTTTGAATGTGTTTAACTTTCATTTGATTCAAAAAGCTTTGTTTGAATGTATTTGACTTTCATTTGATTCAAAAAGCTTTGTTTGAACGTGTTTGACTTTCATTTGATTCAAAAAGCTTTGTTTGAATGTGTTTGACTTTCATTATATTCAAAAAGCTTTGTTTGAATGTGTTTAACTTTCATTTGATTTTGAAAGATTTGTTTTAATGTGTTTGACTTTCATTAGACTCAAAAAGCTTGTTTGAAATTGTATAACTTTCTTTTGATTCAAAAAGCTTAATTTGAATTTGTTTTACTTTATTTCGATTCAAAAAGAATTGTTTGAATGTGTTTAACTTTCATTAGATTCAAAAAGCTTTGTTTGATTGTATTTGACTTTTAATTGATTCAAAAAGCCTTGTTTTAATGTGTTTGACTTTCATTTGATTCAAAAACTT
The DNA here is from genome assembly GCF_001683475.1 of Chenopodium quinoa. Classification (NCBI taxonomy): domain Eukaryota; kingdom Viridiplantae; phylum Streptophyta; class Magnoliopsida; order Caryophyllales; family Amaranthaceae; genus Chenopodium; species Chenopodium quinoa. The sequence goes on along the minus strand of NW_018744422.1, from coordinate 14,718 downwards.
TTGTTTGCATGTGTTTGACTTTCTTTTGATTCAAAAAGTTTTGTTTGAACGTGATTGACTGTATTTGGATCCACTAAGATTTGTTTGAATGTGTTTGACTTTTATTTGATTCATAAAGCTTTGTTTGAACGAGTTTGACTTTCATTTGATTAAAAAAGGTCTGTTTGAATGTGTTTGACTTTTCTTTGATTCAAGAAGCTTTGTTTGAATGTGTTTGAGTTTATTTCGATTCAAAAACATATATTTGAATTTGTTTGACTCTCATTTGATTCAAAAAGCTTTGTTTGAATGTGTTTGACATTCATTAGATTCAAAAAGCTTTTTTGAATGTATTTGATTTTCATTTGATTTAAAAAGCTCTGTTTGAATGTGTTTGACTTTCATTTGATTTAAAAACTTTTGTTTGAATATGTTTGACTTTCATTTGATTTAAAGAGCTTTGTTTGGACGAGTTTGACATTCATTTGATTCAAAAATATTTGTTTGAATGTGTTTGATTTTCATTTGATTCAAAAAGCTTTGTTTGAATGTGTTTGACATTCATTTGATTCAAAAAGCTTTATTTGAATGTGTTTGACTATCATTATATTCAAAAAGGTTTGTTGGAATGTGTTTAACTTTAATTTGATTTTGAAAGATTCGTTTTAATGTGTTTGACTTTCATTTGATTCAAAAAGCTTGTTTGAATGTGTTTTTTAGTTTCTTTTGATTCAACAAGCTTAATTTGAATTTGTTTTACTTTTTTTCGATTCAAAAATAATTTTTTGAATGTGTTTAACTTTCATTTGATTCAAAAAGCTTTGTTTGAATGTATTTGACTTTCATTTGATTCAAAAAGCTTTGTTTGAACGTGTTTGACTTTCATTTGATTCAAAAAGCTTTGTTTGAATGTGTTTGACTTTCATTATATTCAAAAAGCTTTGTTTGAATGTGTTTAACTTTTATTTGATTTTGAAAGATTTGTTTTAATGTGTTTGACTTTCATTAGACTCAAAAAGCTTGTTTGAATGTGTATAACTTTCTTTTGATTCAAAAAGCTTAATTTGAATTTGTTTTACTTTATTTCGATTCAAAAAGAATTGTTTGAATGTGTTTAACTTTCATTAGATTCAAAAAGCTTTGTTTTATTGTATTTGACTTTCATTTGATTCAAAAAGCCTTGTTTTAATGTGTTTGACTTTCATTTGATTCAAAAACTTTTGTTTGCATGTGTTTGACTTTCTTTTGATTCAAAAAGTTTTGTTTGAACGTTATTGACTGTATTTGGATCCACTAAGATTTGTTTGAATGTGTTTGACTTTTATTTGATTCATAAAGTTTTGTTTGAACGTGTTTGACTTTCATTTGATTAAAAAAGGTCTGTTTGAATGTGTTTGACTTTTCTTTGATTCAAGAAGCTTTGTTTGAATGTGTTTGAGTTTATTTCGATTCAAAAACATATATTTGAATTTGTTTGACTCTCATTTGATTCAAAAAGCTTTGTTTGAATGTGTTTGACATTCATTAGATTCAAAAAGCTTTGTTTGAATGTATTTGATTTTCATTTGATTCAAAAAGCTCTGTTTGAATGTGTTTGACTTTCATTTGATTTAAAAACTTTTGTTTGAATATGTTTGACTTTCATTTGATTTAAAGAGCTTTGTTTGGACGAGTTTGACATTTATTTGATTCAAAAATATTTGTTTGAATGTGTTTGATTTTCATTTGATTCAAAAAGCTTTGTTTGAATGTGTTTGACATTCATTTGATTCAAAAAGCTTTATTTGAATGTGTTAAACTATCATTATATTAAAAAAGGTTTGTTGGAATGTGTTTAACTTTAATTTAATTTTGAAAGATTTGTTTTAATGTGTTTGACTTTCATTTGATTCAAAAAGCTTGTTTGAATGTGTTTTTTAGTTTCTTTTGATTCAACAAGCTTAATTTGAATTTGTTTTACTTTATTTCGATTCAAAAATAATTGTTTGAATGTGTTTAACTTTCATTTGATTCAAAAAGCTTTGTTTGAATGTATTTGACTTTCATTTGATTCAAAAAGCTTTGTTTGAACGTGTTTGACTTTCATTTGATTCAAAAAGCTTTGTTTGAATGTGTTTGACTTTCATTATATTCAAAAAGCTTTGTTTGAATGTGTTTAACTTTCATTTGATTTTGAAAGATTTGTTTTAATGTGTTTGACTTTCATTAGACTCAAAAAGCTTGTTTGAATGTGTATAACTTTCTTTTGATTCAAAAAGCTTTATTTGAATTTGTTTTACTTTATTTCGATTCAAAAAGAATTGTTTGAATGTGTTTAACTTTCATTAGATTCAAAAAGCTTTGTTTGATTGTATTTGACTTTCATTTGATTCAAAAAGCCTTGTTTTAATGTGTTTGACTTTCATTTGATTCAAAAAACTTTTGTTTGCATGTGTTTGACTTTCTTTTGATTCAAAAAGTTTTGTTTGAACGTGATTGACTGTATTTGGATCCACTAAGATTTGTTTGAATGTGTTTTACTTTTTTTTGATTCATAAAGCTTTGTTTGAACGTGTTTGACTTTCATTTGATTAAAAAAGGTCTGTTTGAATGTGTTTAACTTTTCTTTGATTCAAGAAGCTTTGTTTGAATGTGTTTGAGTTTATTTCGATTCAAAAACATATATTTGAATTTGTTTGACTCTCATTTGATTCAAAAAGCTTTGTTTGAATGTGTTTGACATTCATTAGATTCAAAAAGCTTTGTTTGAATGTATTTGATTTTCATTTGATTTAAAAAGCTTTGTTTGAATGTGTTTGACATTCATTTGATTTCAAAACTTTTGTTTGAATATGTTTGACTTTCATTTGATTTAAAGAGCTTTGTTTGGACGAGTTTGACATTCATTTGATTCAAAAATATTTGTTTGAATGTGTTTGATTTTCATTTGATTCAAAAAGCTTTGTTTGAATGTGTTTGACATTCATTTGATTCAAAAAGCTTTATTTGAATGTGTTTGACTATCATTATATTCAAAAAGGTTTGTTGGAATGTGTTTAACTTTAATTTGATTTTGAAAGATTTGTTTTAATGTGTTTGCCTTTCATTTGATTCAAAAAGCTTGTTTGAATGTGTTTTTTAGTTTCTTTTGATTCAAAAGCTTTTTGAATTTGTTTTTTATTTCTTTGATTCAAAAAGCTTAATTTGAATTTGTTTCACTTTATTTCGATTCAAAAAAATTGTTTGAATGTGTTTAACTTTCATTTGATTCAAAAAGCTTTGTTTGAATGTATTTGACTTTCATTTGATTCAAAAAGCTTTGTTTGAACGTGTTTGACTTTCATTTGATTCAAAAAGCTTTGTTTGAATGTGTTTGACTTTCATTATATTCAAAAAGCTTTGTTTGAATGTGTTTAACTTTCATTTGATTTTGAAAGATTTGTTTTAATGTGTTTGACTTTCATTAGACTCAAAAAGCTTATTTGAATGTGTATAACTTTCTTTTGATTCAAAAAGCTTAATTTGAATTTATTTTACTTTATTTCGATTCAAAAAGAATTGTTTGAATGTGTTTAACTTTCATTTGATTCAAAAAGCTTAGTTTGAATGTGTTTGACTTTCATTTGATTAAAAAAGCTATGTTTGAATGAGTTTGACTTTCATATGATTTAAAAATATTTGTTTAAATGTGTTTGATTTTCATTTGATTCAAAAAAGCTATGTTTGAATGTGTTTGACATTCATTTGATTCAAAAAGCTTTGTTTGAATGTGTTTGACTTTCATTATATTCAAAAAGCTTTGTTTGAATGTGTTTAACTTTCATTTGATTTTGAAAGATTTGTTTTAATGTGTTTGACTTTCATTAGACTCAAAAAGCTTGTTTGAATGTGTTTAACTTTCTTTTGATTCAAAAAGCTTTATTTGAATTTGTTTTACTTTTTTTCGATTCAAAAAGAATTGTTTGAATGTGTTTAACTTTCGTTAGATTCAAAAAGCTTTGTTTGATTGTATTTTACTTTCATTTGATTCAAAAAGCCTTGTGTTAATGTGTTTGACTTTCATTTGATTCAAAAACTTTTGTTTGAATGTGTTTGACTTTCTTTTGATTCAAAAAGTTTTGTTTGAACGTTATTGACTGTATTTGGATCCACTAAGATTTGTTTGAATGTGTTTGACTTTTATTTGATTCATAAAGCTTTGTTTGAACGTGTTTGACTTTCATTTGATTAAAAAAGGTCTGTTTGAATGTGTTTAACTTTTCTTTGATTCAAGAAGCTTTGTTTGAATGTGTTTGAGTTTATTTCGATTCAAAAACATATATTTGAATTTGTTTGACTCTCATTTGATTCAAAAAGCTTTGTTTGAATGTGTTTGACATTCATTAGATTCAAAAAGCTTTGTTTGAATGTATTTGATTTTCATTTGATTCAAAAAGCTCTGTTTGAATGTGTTTGACTTTCATTTGATTTAAAAAACTTTTGTTTGAATATGTTTGACTTTCATTTGATTTAAAGAGCTTTGTTTGGACGAGTTTGACATTCATTTGATTCAAAAATATTTGTTTGAATGTGTTTGATTTTCATTTGATTCAAAAAAGCTTTGTTTGAATGTGTTTGACATTCATTTGATTCAAAAAGCTTTATTTGAATGTGTTTGACTATCATTATATTCAAAAAGGTTTGTTGGAATGTGTTTAACTTTAATTTGATTTTGAAAGATTTGTTTTAATGTGTTTGACTTTCATTTGATTCAAAAAGCTTGTTTGAATGTGTTTTTTAGTTTCTTTTGATTCAACAAGCTTAATTTGAATTTGTTTTACTTTATTTCGATTCAAAAATAATTGTTTGAATGTGTTTAACTTTCATTTGATTCAAAAAGCTTTGTTTGAATGTATTTGACTTTCATTTGATTCAAAAAGCTTTGTTTGAACGTGTTTGACTTTCATTTGATTCAAAAAGCTTTGTTTGAATGTGTTTGACTTTCATTGTATTCAAAAAGCTTTGTTTGAATGTGTTTAACTTTCATTTGATTTTGAAAGATTTGTTTTAATGTGTTTGACTTTCATTAGACTCAAAAAGCTTGTTTGAATTTGTATAACTTTCTTTTGATTCAAAAAGCTTAATTTGAATTTGTTTTACTTTATTTCGATTCAAAAAGAATTGTTTGAATGTGTTTAACTTTCATTAGATTCAAAAAGCTTTGTTTGATTGTATTTGACTTTCATTTGATTCAATAAGCCTTGTTTTAATGTGTTTGACTTTCATTTGATTCAAAAAACTTTTGTTTGAATGTGTTTGACTTTTTTTGATTCAAAAAAGTTTTGTTTTGAACGTGATTGACTGTATTTGGATCTACTAAGATTTGTTTGAATGTGTTTGACTTTTATTTGATTCATAAAGCTTTGTTTGAACGTGTTTGACTTTCATTTGATTAAAAAAAGGTCTGTTTGAATGTGTTTAACTTTTCTTTGATTAAAGAAGCTTTTTTTGAATGTGTTTGAGTTTATTTCGATTCAAAAACATATATTTGAATTTGTTTGACTCTCATTTGATTCAAAAAGCTTTGTTTGAATGTGTTTGACATTCATTAGATTCAAAAAGCTTTGTTTGAATGTATTTGATTTTCATTTGATTCAAAAAGCTCTGTTTGAATGTGTTTGACTTTCATTTGATTTAAAAACTTTTGTTTGAATATGTTTGACTTTCATTTGATTTAAAGAGCTTTGTTTGGACGAGTTTGACATTCATTTGATTCAAAAATATTTGTTTGAATGTGTTTGATTTTCATTTGATTCAAAAAGCTATGTTTGAATGTGTTTGACATTCATTTGATTCAAAAAGCTTTGTTTGAATGTGTTTGACTTTCAATTGATTTAAAGAGCTTTGTTTGGACGAGTTTGACATTCATTTGATTAAAAAATATTTTTTTGAATGTGTTTGATTTTCATTTGATTCAAAAAGCTTTGTTTGAATGTGTTTGACATTCATTTGATTCAAAAAGCTTTGTTTGAATGTGTTTGACATTCATTTGATTCAAAAAGCTTTATTTGAATGTGTTTGGCTATCATTATATTCAAAAAGGTTTGTTGGAATGTGTTTAACTTTAATTTGATTTTGAAAGATTTGTTTTAATGTGTTTGACTTTCATTTGATTCAAAAAGCTTGTTTGAATGTGTTTTTTAGTTTCTTTTGATTCAACAAGCTTAATTTGAATTTGTTTTACTTTATTTCGATTCAAAAATAATTGTTTGAATGTGTTTAACTTTCATTTGATTCAAAAAGCTTTGTTTGAATGTATTTGACTTTCATTTGATTCAAAAAGCTTTGTTTGAACGTGTTTGACTTTCATTTGATTCAAAAAGCTTTGTTTGAATGTGTTTGACTTTCATTTTATTTAAAAAGCTATGAGTGAATGTGTGTGACTTTCTTTTGATTCATAAAGCTTTGTTTGAATGTGTTTGACTGTATTTCAATCCTAAAAGATTTATTGAACGCGTTTGACTTTCATTTAATTCAAAAAGCTTTGTTTGAACATATTTGACTTTATTTCGAATCAAAAAGATTTATTTGAATGTGTTTGACTTTCATTTGATTCAAAAAACTTTGTTTGAATGTGTTTGACTTTCATTTGATTAAAAAAGCTATGTTTGAATGAGTTTGACTTTTATATGATTTAAAAAAATTTGTTTTAATGTGTTTGATTTTCATTTGTTTCAAAAAGCTTTGTTTTAATGTGTTTGACATTCTTTTGATTAAAAAAACTTTTGTTTTAATGTGTTTGACTTTCTTTTTGTTTAAAAAGCTTTGTTTGAATGTGTTTGAATTTCATTTGATTAAAAAAGCTATGTTTGAATGAGTTTGACTTTTATATGATTTAAAAATATTTGTTTGAATGTGTTTGATTTTCATTTGTTTCAAAAAGCTTTGTTTGAATGTGTTTGACTTCATTTGATTCAAAAAGCTTTGTTTGAATGTGTTTGACTTTCATTTGATTCAAAAGGCCTTGTTTTAATGTGTTTGACTTTCATTTGATTCAAAAACTTTTGTTTGAATGTGTTTGACTTTCTTTTGATTCAAAAAGTTTTGTTTGAACGTGATTGACTGTATTTGGATCTACTAAGATTTGTTTGAATGTGTTTGACTTTTATTTGATTCATAAAGCTTTGTTTGAACGTGTTTGACTTTCATTTGATTAAAAAAGGTCTGTTTGAATGTGTTTAACTTTTCTTTGATTAAAGAAGCTTTTTTTGAATGTGTTTGAGTTTATTTCGATTCAAAAACATATATTTTGAATTTGTTTGACTCTCATTTGATTCAAAAAGCTTTGTTTGAATGTGTTTGACATTCATTAGATTCAAAAAGCTTTGTTTGAATGTATTTGATTTTCATTTGATTCAAAAAGCTCTGTTTGAATGTGTTTGACTTTCATTTGATTTAAAAACTTTTGTTTGAATGTGTTCGACTTTCATTTGATTTAAAGAGCTTTGTTTGGACGAGTTTGTCATTCATTTGATTCAAAAATATTTGTTTGAATGTGTTTGATTTTCATTTGATTCAAAAAGCTTTGTTTGAATGTGTTTGACATTCATTTGATTCAAAAAGCTTTATTTGAATGTGTTTGACTATCATTATATTCAAAAAGGTTTGTTGGAATGTGTTTAACTTTAATTTGATTTTGAAAGATTTGTTTTTAATGTGTTTTGACTTTCATTTGATTCAAAAAGCTTGTTTGAATGTGTTTTTTAGTTTCTTTTGATTCAAGAAGCTTAATTTGAATTTGTTTTACTTTATTTCGATTCAAAAAGAATTGTTTGAATGTGTTTAACTTTCATTTGATTCAAAAAGCTTTGTTCGAACGTGTTTGACTTTCATTTGATTCAAAAAGCTTTGTTTCAATGTGTTTGACTTTCATTTTATTCAAAAAGGTATGAGTGAATGTGTTTGACTTTCTTTTGATTCATAAAGCTTTGTTTGATTGTGTTTGACTGTATTTCGATCCAAAAAGATTTATTGTACGTGTTTGACATTAATTTGATTTAAAAAGCCGTGTTTGAACGTATTTGACTTTATTTCGAATCAAAAAGATTTATTTGAATGAGTTTGACTTTCATTCGATTCAAAAAGCTTAGTTTGAATGTGTTTGACTTTCATTTGATTAAAAAAGCTATGTTTGAATGAGTTTTGACTTTCATATGATTTAAAAAATATTTGTTTAAATGTGTTTGATTTTCATTTGATTCAAAAAGCTATGTTTGAATGTGTTTGACATTCATTTGATTCAAAAAGCTTTGTTTGAATGTGTTTGACTTTCATTATATTCAAAAAGCTTTGTTTGAATGTGTTTAACTTTCATTTGATTTTGAAAGATTTGTTTTAATGTGTTTGACTTTCATTAGACTCAAAAAGCTTGTTTGAATGTGTTTAACTTTCTTTTGATTCAAAAAGCTTTATTTGAATTTGTTTTACTTTTTTTTCGATTCAAAAAGAATTGTTTGAATGTGTTTAACTTTCGTTAGATTCAAAAAGCTTTGTTTGATTGTATTTTACTTTCATTTGATTCAAAAAGCCTTGTGTTAATGTGTTTGACTTTCATTTGATTCAAAAACTTTTGTTTGAATGTGTTTGACTTTCTTTTGATTCAAAAAGTTTTGTTTGAACGTTATTGACTGTATTTGGATCCACTAAGATTTGTTTGAATGTGTTTGACTTTTATTTGATTCATAAAGCTTTGTTTTGAACGTGTTTGACTTTCATTTGATTAAAAAAGGTCTGTTTGAATGTGTTTAACTTTTCTTTGATTCAAGAAGCTTTGTTTGAATGTGTTTGAGTTTATTTCGATTCAAAAACATATATTTGAATTTGTTTGATTCTCATTTGATTCAAAAAGCTTTGTTTGAATGTGTTTGACATTCATTAGATTCAAAAAGCTTTGTTTGAATGTATTTTGATTTTCATTTGATTCAAAAAGCTCTGTTTGAATGTGTTTGACTTTCAAACATTTTCAAAACTTTTGTTTGAATATGTTTGACTTTCATTTTGATTTAAAGAGCTTTGTTTGGACGAGTTTGACATTCATTTGATTCAAAAATATTTGTTTTGAATGTGTTTGATTTTCATTTGATTCAAAAAGCTTTGTTTGAATGTGTTTGACATTCATTTGATTCAAAAAGCTTTATTTGAATGTGTTTGACTATCATTATATTCAAAAAGGTTTGTTGGAATGTGTTTAACTTTAATTTGATTTTGAAAGATTTGTTTTAATGTGTTTGACTTTCATTTGATTCAAAAAACTTGTTTGAATGTGTTTTTTTAGTTTCTTTTGATTCAACAAGCTTAATTTGAATTTGTTTTACTTTATTTCGATTCAAAAATAATTGTTTGAATGTGTTTAACTTTCATTTGATTCAAAAAGCTTTGTTTGATTGTATTTGACTTTCATTTTGATTCAAAAAGCCTTGTTTTAATGTGTTTGACTTTCATTTGATTCAAAAAACTTTTGTTTGAATGTGTTTGACTTTCTTTGATTCAAAAAGTTTTGTTTGAACGTGATTGACTGTATTTGGATCCACTAAGATTTGTTTGAATGTGTTTGACTTTTATTTGATTCATAAAGCTTTGTTTGAACGTGTTTGACTTTCATTTGATTAAAAAAGGTCTGTTTGAATGTGTTTAACTTTTCTTTGATTCAAGAAGCTTTGTTTAAATGTGTTTGAGTTTATTTCGATTCAAAAACATATATTTGAATTTGTTTGACTCTCATTTGATTCAAAAAGCTTTTGTTTGAATGTGTTTGACATTCATTAGATTCAAAAAGCTTTGTTTTGAATGTATTTGATTTTCATTTGATTCAAAAAGCTCTGTTTGAATGTGTTTGACTTTCATTTGATTTAAAAACTTTTGTTTGAATATGTTTGACTTTCATTTGATTTAAAGAGCTTTGTTTGGACGAGTTTTGACATTCATTTGATTCAAAAATATTTGTTTGAATGTGTTTGATTTTCATTTGATTCAAAAAGCTTTGTTTGAATGTGTTTGACATTCATTTGATTCAAAAAGCTTTATTTGAATGTGTTTGACTATCATTATATTCAAAAAGGTTTGTTGGAATGTGTTTAACTTTAATTTGATTTTTGAAAGATTTGTTTTAATGTGTTTGACTTTCATTTGATTCAAAAAGCTTGTTTTAATGTGTTTTTTAGTTTCTTTTGATTCAAGAAGCTTAATTTGAATTTGTTTTACTTTATTTCGATTCAAAAAGAATTGTTTGAATGTGTTTTAACTTTCATTTGATTCAAAAAGCTTTGTTCGAACATGTTTGACTTTCATTTGATTCAAAAAGCTTTGTTTCAATGTGTTTGACTTTCATTTTATTCAAAAAGCTATGTGAATTGTTTGACTTTCTTTTGATTCATAAAGCTTTGTTTGATTGTGTTTGACTTGATCCAAAAAGATTTCTTCATTTGATTCAAAAAGCTTTGAACGTATTTGACTTTATTTCGAATCAAAAAGATTTATTTGAATGAGTTTGACTTTATTTGATTCAAAAAGCTTTGTTTGAATGTGTTTGACTTTCATTTGATTAAAAAAGCTTTGTTTGAATGAGTTTGACTTTGATTTAAAAATTTGTTTAAATGTGTTTGATTTTCATTTGATTCAAAAAGCTTGTTTGAATGTGTTTGACATTCATTTGATTCAAAAAGCTTTGTTTGAATGTGTTTGACTTTCATTATATTCAAAAGCTTTGTTTGAATGTGTTTAACTTTCATTTGATTTTGAAAGATTTGTTTTAATGTGTTTGACTTTCATTAGACTCAAAAGCTTGTTTGAATGTGTTTGACTTTCATTTGATTCAAAAAGCCTTGTTTTAATGTGTTTGACTTTCATTTGATTCAAAAACTTTTGTTTGCATGTGTTTGACTTTCTTTTGATTCAAAAAGTTTTGTTTGAACGTGATTGACTGTATTTGGATCCACTAAGATTTGTTTGAATGTGTTTGACTTTTATTTGATTCATAAAGCTTTGTTTGAACGTGTTTGACTTTCATTTGATTAAAAAAGGTCTGTTTGAATGTGTTTAACTTTTTTTGATTCAAGAAGCTTTGTTTGAATGTGTTTGAGTTTATTTCGATTCAAAAACATATATTTGAATTTGTTTGACTCTCATTTGATTCAAAAAGCTTTGTTTGAATGTGTTTGACATTCATTAGATTCAAAAAGCTTTGTTTGAATGTATTTGATTTTCATTTGATTTAAAAAGCTCTGTTTGAATGTGTTTGACTTTCATTTGATTTAAAAACTTTTGTTTGAATATGTTTGACTTTCATTTGATTTAAAGAGCTTTGTTGGACGAGTTTGACATTCATTTGATTCAAAAATATTTGTTTGAATGTGTTTGATTTTCATTTGATTCAAAAAGCTTTGTTTGAATGTGTTTGACATTCATTCTTTATTTGAATGTGTTTGACTATCATTATATTCAAAAAGGTTTGTTGGAATGTGTTTAACTTTAATTTGATTTTGAAAGATTTGTTTTAATTTGTTTGACTTTCATTTGATTCAAAAAGCTTGTTTGAATGTGTTTTTAGTTTCTTTTGATTCAACAAGCTTAATTTGAATTTGTTTTACTTTATTTCGATTCAAAAATAATTGTTTGAATGTGTTTAACTTTCATTTGATTCAAAAAGCTTTGTTTGAATGTATTTGACTTTCATTTGATTCAAAAAGCTTTGTTTGAACGTGTTGACTTTCATTTGATTCAAAAAGCTTTGTTTGAATGTGTTTGACTTTCATTATATTCAAAAAGCTTTGTTTGAATGTGTTTAACTTTCATTTGATTTTGAAAGATTTGTTTTAATGTGTTTGACTTTCATTAGACTCAAAAAGCTTGTTTGAATGTGTATAACTTTCTTTTGATTCAAAAAGCTTAATTTGAATTTGTTTTACTTTATTTCGATTCAAAAAGAATTGTTTGAATGTGTTTAACTTTCATTAGATTCAAAAAGCTTTGTTTGATTGTATTTGACTTTCATTTGATTCAAAAAGCCTTGTTTTAATGTGTTTGACTTTCATTTGATTCAAAAACTTTTGTTTGATGTGTTTGACTTTCTTTTGATTCAAAAAGTTTTGTTTGAACGTGATTGACTGTATTTGGATCCACTAAGATTTGTTTGAATGTGTTTGACTTTTATTTGATTCATAAAGCTTTGTTTGAACGTGTTTGACTTTCATTTGATTAAAAAAGGTCTGTTTGAATGTGTTTGAACTTTTCTTTGATTCAAGAAGCTTTGTTTGAATGTGTTTGAGTTTATTTCGATTCAAAAACATATATTTGAATTTGTTTGACTCTCATTTGATTCAAAAAGCTTTGTTTGAATGTGTTTGACATTCATTAGATTCAAAAAGCTTTGTTTGAATGTATTTGATTTTCATTTGATTCAAAAAGCTTTGTTTGAATGTGTTTGACTTTCATTTGATTTAAAAACTTTTGTTTGAATGTGTTTGACTTTCATTTGATTTAAAGAGCTTTGTTTGGACGAGTTTGACATTCATTGATTCAAAAAATTTGTTTGAATGTGTTTGATTTTCATTTGATTCAAAAAGCTTTGTTTGAATGTGTTTGACATTCATTTGATTCAAAAAGCTTTATTTGAATGTGTTTGACTATCATTATATTCAAAAAGGTTTGTTGGAATGTGTTTAACTTTAATTTGATTTTGAAAGATTTGTTTTAAGTTTGACTTTCATTTGATTCAAAAAGCTTGTTTGAATGTGTTTTTTAGTTTCTTTTGATTCAACAAGCTTAATTTGAATTTGTTTTACTTTATTTCGATTCAAAAAATTTGTTTGAATGTGTTTAACTTTCATTTGATTCAAAAAGCTTTGTTTGAATATTTGACTTTCATTTGATTGCTTTGTTTGAATGTTTGACTTTTTGATTTTTCTTTCATTGCTTTGTTTGAATGTGTTTAACTTTCATTTGATTTTGAAAGATTTGTTTTAATGTGTTTGACTTTCATTTCAAAAAACTTGCTTTTGATTCAAAAGCTTAATTTGAATTTGTTTTACTTTATTTCGATTCAAAAAATTGTTTGAATGTGTTTAACTTTCATTTAATTCAAAAAGCTTTGTTGAATGTATTTGACTTTCATTTGATTCAAAAAGCTTTGTTTGAACGTGTTTGACTTTCATTTGATTCAAAAACTTTGTTTGAATGTGTTTGACTTTCATTATATTCAAAAAGCTTTGTTTGAATGTGTTTAACTTTCATTTGATTTTGAAAGATTTGTTTTAATGTGTTTGACTTTCATTAGACTCAAAAAGCTTGTTTGAATGTGTATAACTTTCTTTTGATTCAAAAAGCTTAATTTGAATTTGTTTTACTTTTTTCGATTCAAAAAGAATTGTTTGAATGTGTTTAACTTTCATTAGATTCAAAAAGCTTTGTTTGATTGTATTTGACTTTCATTTGATTCAAAAGCCTTGTTTTAATGTGTTTGACTTTCATTTGATTCAAAAACTTTTGTTTGAATGTGTTTGACTTTCTTTTGATTCAAAAAGTTTTGTTTGAACGTGATTGACTGTATTTGGATCCACTAAGATTTGTTTGAATGTGTTTGACTTTTATTTGATTCATAAAGCTTTGTTTGAACGTGTTTGACTTTCATTTGATTAAAAAAGGTCTGTTTGAATGTGTTTAACTTTTCTTTTGATTCAAGAAGCTTTGTTTGAATGTGTTTGAGTTTATTTCGATTCAAAAACATATATTTGAATTTGTTTGACTCTCATTTGATTCAAAAAGCTTTGTTTGAATGTGTTTGACATTCATTAGATTCAAAAAGCTTTGTTTGAATGTATTTGATTTTCATTTGATTCAAAAAGCTCTGTTTGAATGTGTTTGACTTTCATTTGATTTAAAAACTTTGTTTGAATATGTTTGACTTTCTTTGATTTAAAGAGCTTTGTTTGGACGAGTTTGACATTCATTTGATTCAAAAATATTTGTTTGAATGTGTTTGATTTTCATTTGATTCAAAAAGCTTTGTTTGAATGTGTTTGACATTCATTTGATTCAAAAAGCTTTATTTGAATGTGTTTGACTATCATTATATTCAAAAAGGTTTTTTGGAATGTGTTTTAACTTTAATTTGATTTTGAAAGATTTGTTTTAATGTGTTTGACTTTCATTTGATTCAAAAAGCTTGTTTGAATGTGTTTTTTAGTTTCTTTTGATTCAACAAGCTTAATTTGAATTTGTTTTACTTTATTTCGATTAAAAAATAATTGTTTGAATGTGTTTAACTTTCATTTGATTCAAAAAGCTTTGTTTGAATGTATTTGACTTTCATTTGATTCAAAAAGCTTTGTTTGAACGTGTTTGACTTTCATTTGATTCAAAAAGCTTTGTTTGAATGTGTTTGACTTTCATTTTATTCAAAAAGCTATGAGTGAATGTGTTGACTTTCTTTTGATTCATAAAGCTTTGTTTGAATGTGTTTGACTGTATTTCGATCCAAAAGATTTATTGAACGCGTTTGACTTTCATTTAATTCAAAAAGCTTGTTTGAACTATTTGACTTTATTTCGAATCAAAAAGATTTATTTGAATGTGTTTGACTTTCATTTGATTCAAAAAGCTTTGTTTGAATGTGTTTGACTTTCATTTGATTAAAAAAGCTATGTTTGAATGAGTTTGACTTTTATATGATTTAAAAAAATTTGTTTTAATGTGTTTGATTTTCATTTGTTTCAAAAAGCTTTGTTT